>NC_057812.1:54845450-54883892 GCF_018294505.1 Triticum aestivum | reverse complement strand
AGGAGAGGAAGTCTTCTCCTCTATTCTTTCTCCTCCTCTATTCTTTCTTCTCTTCTTTTTTCTTCTTCTTCCTATATGTATTAGTTTTTTATTTAAGTTGTTAATTAGTAGATATTAATTTTGTTCATATATGTATGGATGCATGTGATATGTATGTATGTATGTATGTATCGGGTATGTCGTTGTCGATATACCCCCTACCCGATAACTTCGACATGAGGGGGTCTAGAGGGGGTCTAGGGTCGCCGAGGGGTCGAGGGTCGTCGAACATGAGAGGAAGAAGAGGATAAAAAAAGAAGAGGAAGACAAAAAAAAGGAGAATAAAGAATAGGGGAGAAGATCTCCTCTATTCTTTCTTCTCCTCTTTTTTTCTTCTTCTTCCTCTTTTTTTATCGGGAACGAGGGTCGTCGAGGGTCGCCGAACGGTAGAGGAAACCCTAAATAGCAAGTATCGTCAGTGTGAGATACATGTGGCCGTTGGTGTCGGACACTACATCACGCGGGCTTCGACGCCCACGTCATTTGTGGGACGTGGATGTTGTGTCCGACACCGACGGCCACATGTATCTCACACCCACGATACTTGCTATTTAGGGTTTCCTCTACCGTTTGGCGACCCTGACCCTCGACGACCCTCGTTTCCGATAAAATAAAGAGGAAGAAGAAGAAAAAAAAGAGAAGAAGATTAAGAAGAAGAAAAAAAGAGAAGAAGGGTTTCCTCTACCGCTCGGTGACCATCGACGACCCTCGTTCCCGATAAAAAAAGAGGAAGAAGAAGAAAAAAAGAGGAGAAGAAAGAATAGAGGAGTTCTTACTCCTCTATTCTTTCTTCTCCTCTTTTTTTTTCTTCTTCTTCTTCTTTTTTTATCCTTGAAGCATTGTCGAGGCCACCCCAAACCCTAGAGAAGCAGCGTCGAGGCCACCCCAAACCCTAGAGAAGCAGCGTTGAGGCCACTAATTAATATTAGTTCTACATTTGCCACTAATATATCCATCTGTCATGTTTGAATAATAATTGCCATGTTGTCAATATTTGTAGAAACTATGGACACGACCCGAGATGAAGTACAAGAAGAGTTGTTGGGGGACATAATCACACGAGGAAGTGATGCCGTCGTCTCGTTGTTTCTCAACGACACCGATGGTCTGGAAGCAGCTGGCTATGATTGTGATGGCTCCGGTGACCTAATGCCAGTGCAAGAAGGAGACCATGAGGACGGCTCCGGTGACCCAATGGCGGAGCAAGAAGGAGACCGTGATGACGTCTCCGGTGACCGAACCGAGTCCGGCCAGGTATATATATTAGTTAAGCTTCTGCTGACTAGCTAATTGATTCATTCATTGTTTTGGTATGTACACATATTAATTAAGTCTTTGTTCTTTTTTCTAGCCCTCCGGATCGAGCACAACTTCGGTAAAGGGACGAGGCCCGAAGAAAAAGTTGAGCTCGGATGAAAAGTTTGAGATCATAGCAATCGCGCCCGACGGCCAACCGATTGAACCCCTCCGGACAAAGAGCACATTTGTTGCTCAGTGCGGGGTTTTAGTTAGGGACAAGATCCCGATCAGCATCCAGCAACGGTTAAAGCCGGCTATAGAAGACCCTGAGGTGTCTTATGTCAATGATATGCAGAAAAATGATCTTTGGACTGAGCTAAAGTCAAATTTCATCCTATCGCCAGAGGATGATCCAGAGAAGCCAGTTAAAGAGCAAATAATCAAGTCTTTTGCTCTTAAGAGGATGGAAGAACTATTCAGGAGGTGGAAGAAAGAGCTGAATAAGTTTGTCGAAAATAAAGAGACACCAGAATTCAAGGGCAGATATGAGAAGATCAGAGATCACTGGCCCGCATTTTTGGCCCACAAGACATCGGAAAAGAGTAAGAAGATGTCGGCGACAAACAAGCAAAATGCTGCGAAGAAGAAGCATCACCATCGCACGGGGTCAGGTGGCTACCTCGTAGCCCGGCCTAAGTGGGCCAAGACTGAGAATGATCTGGTTGATAAAGGGATCGAACGAGAGACAATTAACTGGCCTGACCGTTGCCGGACTTGGTTCTTTGGGGCTGGCGGAACCTTGGACCCTGTAACAGGGAAGTGCATTTGGACGAACAATCAAATGGACATACCAGTCATGAAGCTACAAATGTATGGTAGGTCCTTCACAAAAAAACTCATTTCAGGCACTCCAAAAATAGAAAATTGATTTCTCATCCGACGAAATTGAAAGTTCCCTTAGGCAACATTGTTTGGAATTCCAAGATGCACCATTGTGCACAATATGAGATTATTTGTGCATTAAATATGTGGTCATGAGATTGATCATTTGGCTTGAAAGCCATGATTCTTCACGCATGATAGCTCATTTCTGAGAACACTTTTTAAAAATAATTGTCGTATTACAAGTTCATTATTTTTCCTAGTAACTTTGTCACATATAATGACACAATGTGAAGGTTTACCAATTTTTTGATTTTTTTTTTGAATTTTTTATGTAAGTTTCAAAATGCGGTCAAAACGCCCGGCCTAAGTGGGCCAAGACTAAGAATGATCTGGTTGAAAAAGGGATCGATCCAGAGACAATTAACTGGCCAGACCGTTGCCGGACTTGGTTCTTCAGTGCTGGCGGAACCTTGGACCCTGTAATAGGGAAGTGCATTTGGACGAACGATCAAATGGACATACCAGTCAGGAAGCTTCAACAGTATATCAAAGCAGCGCAACAAGGGATGTTCTTTCCAGACAAAGAGAACGACGAGCACACAATGGCCCTCGGGAATCCTAAGCACCCTGGACGGACACGAGGCACGCCAGGCTCCATTCCTTGGAAGGTTGGGTTTCCAGACGCAGGCGGTTACAAATCCCAGGAGTGGAGGAAAAAATTGCAGCAGACCCAAATGCAGGCGCTGCAAGCAAGGGTACAAGCGATAGAGGAACGAGAAGAAAATCTCAGCAAACATACTGCTGAAGCTTCCCCCGAAGCTACCCCGCCATCTCAGCGGAGAAGCAGCGTGGCTTCCACCGAGCTGCTTCAGCCGAAGCATGCCTTGACGGCTCCTGCCACCTATCCCGTGGATGCTATCATGGAGTCTCAAAATTGCCACCTTATGACGCAATGGATGAATTTGAAGGTCAAGGCGGCTGTTATCTCTGTTTATCCTACTGAACCCGGCGCAACTTTTCACTATCGGCCGATTCCAGAAGGATATGCTAGGGTGATGGTGGATGAAATAACGGAGGGATTTGAGGACCTCAAGCTTGACCACCCTACCGGTGAAGGGGAGACTAGGCTGGGGTCTGCTCTGAAGACTCCATGCCTATGGCGGAAGGAGCTCATCAACCTTCCGAACTGGATGCCTCTGCCTCCTCCTCCTCCGGCAAGTCAGGGCACTCTGCCTCCTCCACCGCCTCCTCCTCCGGCAAGTCAGGGCACTCCGCCTCCTCCACCGCCTCCTCCTCCGGCGAGTGATGATCAGGGCACTCGACCGGCTCCTTCTCCGGCGCGTGGCGGCACTCCGCCTCCTTGTCCGCCTAAGCTGACGCGCTCGAGCAGCCAGCCTCCTCCTTCTCCGCCTCGTCAGCAAGGGTGGAAGAGACCTGCCGCCGCTCCGGCTGCTCCGGCGCGTCGTAGTCCTTCTCCTCTGCCTCGTAAGCAAGTAAAGAAGACAACCGCTCCGTCTGCTCGGCCGGCGTCTAGCAGTACAGCCAGAGGCGGGAGGACATATAGATTCGGTCCTTCTCTGAAGACTCCATAGAAGTTACCATACGAGAGGACCTCGGAGGAGAATGCCGAGATCGCGTGAACCGAAGTGGATGACTGGTTTCAAGGGTTGAAAGCAAAGAAACATCCACCTCTGTAGGAGAAGGTAGATCCGGTGAAAGCGAAGCGCACTCTGGCTGCCCTGACAAAACCACCCAAGTCTCCGCCGAAAGGAAACTATGAGCGCATTATTGGAAAGGAATTTGCCGAAGCGGAGCGGTCGGGAAGTACTATCAGTGATCAAAGGCTGAAAGAACGACGAGCTGGGAAACAAATTGCCCATCTCGGCGAACAAGCGAAGCAATCGCGCCCCCCGCTCAAGGTGCCTAGCGACAACGTCGCTAATGATCCGAGGATGGTGCCCGGTTATAGAAATCTTGGCGATTACCTGCCCGACGATGTACATTATGAACCCATGGAGGTGCAGCTACAAAGATACGAGTACGGGAAGCCTCTCGTCAAAGATGAAAGATCTCTATCAACGATGATGCGAAGATTGCATGGTTGGTACTTGAAAATCTGCAGAGACTCTGGGGGAGGAGTACTTTGTATGTGAAAGTTAAAAAGGAGCAGGACCTCATTGGAATTGAACTGTTGCATGTTCCATTTGAGGAGTTCTTTCAGTTTTTCAATCAATTGGCCCTCGATAAAACAACGGTCACCTGCTACTGTCTGTAAGTAGTACTACTTCTGTCATTAAGTCTCTCTATATAGCTCAGCTCTTTCATTCCATGTATTTATAATCATCCTCACTATATTATGCTGATTGAAGATCGCCGAATTAAAGAAAAGACAAGTCGGTGATATTGGGTTCATTAACACATATCTCATAGATGCAACTCAGGTTAAATTTCATGCCACAGATACCGAGGCCAACTTGCTACGATCATTGGTAATAAATGAAAACAAAGATATAATACTCTTTCCTTACAACTTGAGGTGAGTGTTACTGTCTTGTGTGTATTCGGTTTCCCTTATATATTAGTCAAGGTTATAGTAATGTAATTGATGAGTTATGCATGCGTGTGCAGTTACCACTATATTCTACTAGAGATTAAACTTGAGCAGGGACTAGTAACCGTCTTAGACTCAAGACGAAAAGATCCCCAGGACATGACTCAAATGCTCGAGAAGTAAGTTGAATCGATCATTATCCACCATATCAGCAACTTTGTTCATTTCCTGATATATCAAGTAATTGTTTTCTTTGTCTGGCAGGGTTTGGAAAAAATTCTCCAAAAAAGGTCCAGGACTCCCGAAGAAGCTGCAATTTAGGCACCCAAAAGTAAGTACTATAGTAGCATGTTCCGCGCATCTCCTATTGATTCAAGCGCTAGTTTCATCAATACAATTTGGCATTCTTGCTTATCAGTTTGATTGACCTCTATTTCTTGTAAAGTGGTTGTGGCAGGAACAAGGGAATGATTTCTGTGGATACTACGTTTGCGAGTCCATCCGCCAAACGACCTGTGAGCGGGGCTACACTGCCGAACAATATGAAGTACGTAAATAACAACATTCACAATTTTATTTTATTACCATCATTTGTGTTGAGTTTCATTCATTCATATATATATGTATTGAACCCCTTCTTCATATTAGATGTTTCGGAAGCGGGATGAACTCCTAGCACCAGCTCGCATGCGAGCAATTCAAGAGGAATTGGCGGCATTCTTTCTTGACCACTTGATCGCTGAAGACGGAGAATACTATGTGGACCATGACTCTGTATGATTATATTTGTAAGAGATAATTATTGTATATATGTAGCCGGTAGTGTCGGATAGATATACGAGAACTTGTTGTTCGACCAATCTCTCGGAGAAGGAGAGGTGGTCGATATCACTTCTCTCTGTATGCATATATGTTCATGACGATCTTTTGTTTCCTTCGTTTGCTTACAAGCTAGCTAGCGTGTCGAGTCCTCTCTATACGTATGTATAGTACATAGCATCGACCAACCACGGACATAAGAGAGGACACTTCTCTCTATTAATTATAGCTAGCTAACACAACATATGAAACACCTAAATTAACCCCCCAAAACCCCTAACCCCCCCCCCCTTTCAAAAAAAAAACCCCAGCCACAGAAATGCTGACGCGTGGATGCCTATTGGTCCCGGTTGGTGCCACCAACCGGGACCAAAGGGTCTCCTGCCTGGGATCTGCGCACAGGCCACGTGGAGGCCCATCTGTCCCGGTTCTGGATTGAACCGGGACTAAAGGGACAGGGCATTAGTACCGACCCTTTAGTCCCGGTTCAGGAACCGGGACAAAAGGCCCTTACAAACTGGGACAATAGGCCCTTTTTCTACCAGTGCCACCTCCGCCCTCGCCGACCTCGCCGTCGCGTTCGTGGTGAAATTCTCTCCCGAACCCCCATCTCCCCTATTTCGATTTGTTGCCGTAGCTGCCTCCACCCGCCATGGCCACCATGGTCGAAGATCGTCGTGTGCCTGTCCACAACCGCACGACGTGTCCCCGTTCGGATCCCGTACTTGCTGCATCTGCCCATGCCCACACGCACCAGCACCTGCCCGGGCCGTGCCTTGCTCGCCCACTTCTATTGCTGTTGTCCCGTGCGTTGTGTGCTGATATGTCTCCAACGTATCTATAAATTTTGATTGTTCCATGCTATTATATTATCTGTTTTGGATGTCAATGGGCTTTATTTTACACTTCTATATTATTTTTGGGACTAACCTATTAACCAGAGGCCCAACCCAAATTACTGTTTTTTTGCCTATTTCAGTGTTTCGCTGAAAAGAATATCAAACGGAGTCTAAACGGAATGAAACCTTCGGGAGCGTTATTTTTCTAACAAACGTGATCCAAGGGACTTGGAGTGGACGTCAAGAAACAATCAAGGAGGCCATGAGGCAGGTGGCACGCCTACCCCCCTAGGCGCGCCCTCCACCCTCGTGAGCCCCTCGTTGCTCCACCGACCTACTTCTTCCTCCTATATATATTTCATATACCCAGCAAACATCCAGGAGCTCCACGAAACCGTATTTCCACCACCGCAACCTTCTATACCTAAGAGATCCCATCTTGGGGCCTTTTCTGGAGCTTCGTCGGAGGGGGCATTGATCATGGAGCGCCTCTACATCAACTCCATGGCCTCTCCGATGATGTGTGAGTAGTTTACCTCAGACCTTCGGGTCCATAGCTAGTATCTAGATGGCTTCTTCTCTCTCTTTGGATCTCAATACAAAGTTCTCCTCGATTCTCTTGGAGATCTATCCGATGTAATCTTCTTTTGCGGTGTGTTTGTCGAGATCCAATGAATTGTGGGTTTATGATCAAGTTTATCTATGAACAATATTTGAATTTCTATGAATTCTTTTATGTATGATTGGTTTATCTTTGCAAGTGTCTTTGAATTATCAGTTTGGTTTGGCCTACTAGATTGATCTTTCTTGCAATGGGAGAAGTGCTTAGCTTTGGGTTCAATCTTGCGGTGCTCGATCCCAGTGACAGAAAGGGAAACGACACGTATTGTATTGTTGCCATCGAGGATAAAAAGATGGGGTTTACATCGTATTGCATGAGTTTATCCCTCTACATCATGTCATCTTGCTGAAGGCGTTACTCTATTCTTATGAACTTAATACTCTAGCTAGATGCATGCTGGATAGTGGTCGATGTGTGGAGTAATAGTAGTAGATGCAGGTAGGAGTCGGTCTACTTGTGACGGACGTGATGCCTATATACATGATCATACCTAGATATTCTCATAATTATTTGCTTTTCTATCAATTGCTCGACAGTAATTTGTTCACCCACCGTAATACTTATGCTATCTTGAGAGAAGCCACTAGTGAAACCTATGGCCCCCGGGTCTATTCTCCATCATGCAAGTTTCCAATCTATTTTATTTTGCAATCCTTACTTTCAATCTACATCATAAAAATACCAAAAATATTTATCTTATTATTATTATCTCTATCAGATCTCACTCTTGCAAGTGGCCGTGAACGGATTGCCAACCTCTTTATCGCATTGGTTGCGAGGTTCTTATTTGTTTGTGTAGGTACGAGGTGACTCGCGTGTGCTCTCCTACTGGATTGATACCTTGGTTCTCAAAACCTAAGGGAAATACGTACGCTACTTTGCTGCATCACCCTTTCCTCTTCAAGGGAAAACCAACGCAGTTCTCAAGAGTTAGCAAGAAGGATTTTTGGCACCGTTGCGGGGGAGATCTACGCCAAATCAAGACATACCAAGTACCCATCACAACTCTTATCCTTTGCATTACATTATTTGGCATTTACCTCTCGTTTACCTCTCCCCCACTTCACCCTTGCCGTTTTATTCACCCTCCCTTTCCGTTTGCTTTTTCTTCACTTGTTTGCTTGTGTGTTGGATTGCTTGCCTGTCACGATGGCTCAAGATAATACTAAATTGTGTGACTTCGCCAATACCAACAATAATGATTTTATTAGCACTCCGATGGCTCCTGTTGCCAATGCTGAATCTTGTGAAATTAATACTGCTTTGCTGAACCTTTTCATGAAAGATTCGTTTTCTGGCCTTCCTAGTGAAGATGTCGCTACCCATCTAAACAACTTTGTTGATTTGTGTGATATGCAAAAGAAGAAAGATGTGGATAATGATATTGTTAAACTTAAACTATTTCCGCTTTCGCTTAGAGATCATGCTAAAGCTTGGTTTTCATCTTTGCCTAAAAATAGTATTGATTCATGGAATAAGTGCAAATATGCTTTTATCTCTAAGTATTTTCCTCTGACTAAGATCAACTCTCTTAGAAACGATATTATGAATTTTAAGCAACTTGATCATGAGCATGTTGCACAATCTTGGGAGAGGATGAAATTAATGATACGTACTTTCCCTACACATGGTTTGAATTTATGGATGATTATACAAAAATTTTATGCCGGATTGAATTTTGCTTCTAGAAATCTTTTAGATTCGTCCGCGGGAGGCACTTTTATGGAAATCACTTTAGGAGAACCAACCAAACTCCTAGATAATATTATGGTTAATTGTTCTCAATGGCATACTGAAAGATCTACTAGTAAAAAGGTGCATGCAATTGAAGAGATTAATGTTTTGAGTGGAAAGATGGATAAAATTATGAATTTTTTTGCTAATAAGAGTGCTCCTACTGATCCTAATGATATGCATTTGTCTACTTTGATTGAGAATAATAATGAATCCGTGGATGTGAATTTTGTTGGTAGGAACAATTTTGGTAAGAACGCATATAGAGGTAATTTTAATTCTAGGCCGTTTCCTAGTAATTCCTCTAATAATTATGGTAGTTCCTACAACAATTCTTATGGAAATTATAATAAGATGCCCTCTAATTTTGAATCTAATATTAAAGAATTTATTAGTTCACAAAAGAGTTTCAATGCTTTGATTGAAGAAAAATTGCTTAAGATTGATGAGGTCTTAGGAACGTGGATAGAATTTCTGTTGATGTTGATTCTTTGAAACTTAGATCTATTCCACCTAAGCATGATATTAATGAGTCTCTCAAAGCCATGATAATTTCCATTGATGAGTGCAAAGAAAGAACCGCTAGGATGCGTGCTAAGAAAGATTGCTTTGTAAAAGCGTGTTCTTCTAGTTTTCATGATAATATGGATGAAGATCTAAAAGAGATTGAAGTGTCCCCTATTAAATCCTTGTTTTGAAATATGAATCTTGATGGGACTCAAGATGAGTCAACTTTAGTTATAAGGCGTCCCAAAAATTCGGAGTTTTTAAATCTTGATGCTAAAATTGATAAAAGTGGGATTGAAGAGGTCAAAACTTTAGATAGCAATGAAACCACTATCTTGGATTTCAAGGTATTTAATTATGATAATTGCTCTTTGATATATTGTATTTCTTTGTTTCAATCCGTGCTAAATTCTCCTCATGCATGCTTATAGTCAAAATAAAGCTTTTACTAAACATATCGTTGATGCCTTGATGCAATCTTACGAAGAAAAACTTGAGTTCGAAGTTTCTATCCCTAGAAAACTTTATGATGAGTGGGAACCTACAATCAAAAGTAAAATTAAAATTAAAGATCATGAATGCTATGCTTTGTGTGATTTGGGTGCTAGTGTTTCCACGATCCCAACTACTTTGTGTGATTTGCTAGGTTTCCATGAATTTGATGATTGCTCTTTAAACTTGCACCTTGCGGATTCCACTATTAAGAAACCTATGGGAAAGATTTATGATCTTCTTATTGTTGCAAATATGAATTATGTGCCCATAGATTTCATTGTTCTTGATATAGATTGCAATCCTTCATGCACTATTATTCTTGGTTGACCTTTCCTTAGAACGATTGGTGCAATTATTGATATGAAGGAAGGGAATATTAGATTCCAATTTCCGTTATGGAAAGGCATGGAACACTTCCCTAGAAAGAAAATTAAATTAACATATGAATCTATTATGAGAGGCACTTATGGATTGCCTACCAAATATGGCAATTCCTAGATCTATCTTGCTTTTATGCCTAGCTAGGCGCGTTGAACGATAGCGCTTGTTGGGAGGCAACCCAATTTTATTTTTATTCCTTACCTTTTGCTCCTGTTTAGTAATAAATAATTTATCTAGCCTCTTTTTTAGTTGTGTTTTTGTGTTTAGTTAGTGTTTGTGCCAAGTAGAACCGTTGGGAAGACTTGGGGGAAGTCTTTTTGATCATGCTGTAAAAACCAGAAACTTTAGTGCTCACGAGAATTGCTGCCATTTTTTATTGGGAAGTGATATTTAGTTAATTATTTTTGCAGATGATTACTAGATAAATTCCTCACGTCCATAGAGTTATTTTAGAATTTTTGGGGTTCCAGAAGTTTGCGTTACTTACAGATTACTACAGACTGTTCTGTTTTTGACAGATTCTGTTTTTCGTGTGTTGTTTGCTTATTTTGATGAATCTATGGCAAGTAATGGAGTTTATAAACCATAGAAAAGTTGGAATACAGTAGGTTTAACACCAATATAAATAAATAATGAGTTAATTACAGTACATTGAAGTGGTGTTTTGTTTTCATTCTCTAACGGAGCTCACGAGATTTTCTTGTTAAGTTTTGTGTTGTGAAGTTTTCAAGTTTTGGGTAAAGATTTGATGGATTATGGAGCAAGGAGTGGCA
The DNA here is from genome assembly GCF_018294505.1 of Triticum aestivum. NCBI lineage: Eukaryota > Viridiplantae > Streptophyta > Magnoliopsida > Poales > Poaceae > Triticum > Triticum aestivum. Next base: position 54,873,008 of record NC_057812.1, on the reverse strand, counting down.
AGAGCCTAATATTGGGGATACCCAAGGCACCCCAAGGTAAAATCCAAGGACACCAAAAAGCCTAAGCTTGGGTATTCCCCGAAAGTCATCTCCTCTTTTGCCTTCGTTCATCGGTAACTTTACTTGGAGCTATATTTTTAGTCACCACATGATATGTGTTTTTCTTGGAGTGTCTAGTATGATTTGAGCCTTTTCTTTTTTGTTTACCACAATCATCCTTGTTGTATACACCTTTGGAGAGAGACACACATGAATCGGAATTTATTAGAATACTCTATGTGCTTCACTTATATCTTTTAAGCTATATAGTTTTTGCTCTAGTGCTTCACTTATATCTTTTAGAGCACGGCAGTGGTTCTATTTTGTAGAAATAATTGATCCCTCATGCTCCACTTATATTATTTTGAGAGTCCTTTAGAACAACATGTCAATTTTATTTTAGGCATTATAAAAACTTTCATATAAGTGCACTGAATACTAAGAGAAGTTTGGTACTTGATGATTGTTTTGAGATATGGAGATGGTGATATTAGATTCATGCTAGTTGAGTAATTGTGAATTTGAGAAATACTTGTGTTGAAGTTTGTGATTCCCGTAGCAGGCACGTATGGTGAACCGTTATGTGATGAAGTCGGAAATTGATTTATTTATTGATTTCCTTCCTTATGAGTGGCGGTCGGGGACGAGCGATGGTCTTTTCCTACCAATATATCCCCTAGGAGCATGCATGTAGTACTTTGTTTCGATAACTAATAGAGTTTTGCAATAAGTATGTGAGTTCTTTATGACTAATGTTGAGTCCATGGATTATACGCACCCTCACCCTTCCACCATTGCTAGCCTCTCTAGTACCACGCAACTTTCGCCGGTACCATAGACAAACCTTATACCTTCCACAAAACAGCCACCATACCTACCTATTATGGCATTTCCATAGCCATTCCGAAATATATTTCCATGCAACTTTCTACCGTTCCGTTTGTTATGACATGCTTCATCATTGTCATATTGCCATGCATGATCTTGTAGTTGACATCATATTTGTGGCAAAGCCAACGTTCATAATTTTTTCATACATGTCACTCTTGATTTATTGCATATCCCGGTACACCGCCGGAGGCATTCATATAGAGTCATATTTTGTTCTAAGTATTGAGTTGTAATTCTTGAGTTGTATGTAAAAAGAAGTGTGATGATCATCATTATTAGAGCATTGTCCCAGTGAGGAAAGGATGATGGTGAGTATGATTCCCCCACAAGTCGGGATGAGACTCTAGATGAAAAATAAAAAAAGAAGAGAAAAGAGGCCAAAAGAAAAAAAGGCCCAAAAAATGAGAGAAAAAGAGAGAAGGGACAATGTTACTATCCTTTACCACACTTGTGCTTCAAAGTAGCACCATGATCTTCATGATAGAGAGTCTCCTATGTTGTCACTTTGATAAACTAGTGGGAATTTTACATTATCGAATTTGGCTTGTATATTCCAATGACAGGCTTCCTCAAATTGCCCTAGGTCTTCGCGAGCAAGCAAGTTGGATGCACACCGACTTAGTTTCTTTTGTTGAGCTTTCATAGCTCTAGTGCATCCGGTGCATGGCAATCCCTACTCACTCACATTGATACCTTTTGATGGGCATATCCATAGGCCATTCATAGGCCTAGTTAATGTGAGACTATCTTCTCCTTTTTGTCTTCTCCACAACCACCATTCTATTCCACCTATAGTGCTATGTCCATGGCTCACGCTCATGTATTGCATGAAAATTGAAAAAGTTTGAGAACATCAAAAGTATGAATCAATTTCTTGGCTTGTCATCGAGGTTGTGCATGGTTTAATATTTTGTGTGCTGAAGATAGAGCATAGCCAGACTATATGATTTTGTAGGGATAACTTTCGTTAGCCATGTCATTTTGAGAAGACATGATGGCTTAGTTAGTATGCTTGAAGTATTATTATTTCTATGTCAATATTAAACTTTTATCTTTTATTCTTTCGGATCTGAACATTCATGCCAAAATAAAGAAAAATTACATTTAGAAATATGTTAGGAAGCATTGCACATCAAAAATTCTGTTTTTATCATTTACCTAGTCGAGGACGAGCAGGAATTAAGCTTGGGGATGCTTGATACGTCTCCAACGCATCTATAATTTTTGATTGCTCCATGCTATTATATTATCTGTTTTCCATGTTAATGGGCTTTATTTTACACTTTTATATTATTTTTGGGACTAACCTATTAACCGGAGGCCCAACCCAAATTGCAGTTTTTTGCGTATTTTAGTGTTTCGCAGAAAAGGAATATCAAACGGAGTACAAACGGAATGAAACCTTCGGGAGCGTTATTTTTGGAACAAACATGATCCAGGGGACTTGGAGTGGACGTCAAGAAACAATCGAGGAGGCCACGAGGCACGGGGCGCCTACCCCCCTAGGCGCGCCCTCCACCCTCGTGGGCCCCTCGTTGCTCCACCGACCTACTTCTTCCTCATATATATATTCATATACCCCGCAAACATCCAGCAGCACCACGAAACCCTATTTCCACCGCCGCAACCTTCTATACCTAAGAGATCCCATCTTGGGGCCTTTTCCGGAGCTCCGCCAGAGGGGGCATTGATCACGGAGGGCCTCTACATCAACTCCATGGCCTCTACGATGATGTGTGAGTAGTTTACCTTAGACCTTCGGGTCCTTAGCTAAGTACTAGATGGCTTCTTCTCTTTCTTTGGATCTCAATACAAAGTTCTCCTCGATTCTCTTGGAGATCTATTCAATAATCTTCTTTTGCGGTGTGTTTGTCAAGATCCGATGAATTGTGGGTTTATGATCAAGTTTATCTATGAACAATATTTGAATCTTCTCTAAATTCTTTTATGTATGATTAGTTTATCTTTGCAGGTCTCTTCGAATTATCAGTTTGGTTTGGCCTACTAGATTGATCTTTCTTCCAATGGGGTAAGTGCTTAGCTTTGGGTTCAATCTTGCGGTGCTCGATCCCAGTGACAAAAAGGGAAACGACACGTATTGTATTGTTTCCATTGAGGATAAAAACATGGGGTTTATATCATATTGCATGAGTTTATCCCTCTACATCATGCCATCTTGCTTAAGGCGTTACTCTGTTCTTATGAACTTAATACTCTGGATGCATGCTGGATAGAGGTCGATGTGTGGAGTAATAGTAGTAGATGCAGGCAGGAGTCGGTCTACTTGTCACGAACGTGATGCCTATATACATGATCATAGCTAGATATTCTCATAATTATTCGCTTTTCTATCAATTTCTCAACAGTGATTTGTTCACCCACCGTAATACTTATGCTATCTTGAGAGAAGCCACTAGTGAAACCTATGGCCCCCGGGTCTATTATCCATCATACAAGTTTCCAATCTATTTTATTTTGCAATCTTTACTTTCAATCTACATCATAAAAATACAAAAAATATTTATCTTATTATTATTATCTCTATCAGATCTCACTCTTGCAAGTGGCCGTGAAGGGATTGACAACCCCTTTATCGCGTTGGATGCGAGGTTCTTATTTGTTTGTGTAGGTACGAGGTGACTCGTGCGTGGTCTCCTACTGGATTGATACCTTGGTTCTAAAAAACTAAGGGAAATACTTACGCTACTTTGCTGCATCACCCTTTCCTCTTCAAGGGAAAACCAACGCGGTGCTCAAGAGGTAGCACGTGCCGCCACTGTTGCCCTCTGTTGCTACTGCTACCCGCCGGCTGCGCTACCTGCTGCAGCCGCTTACTACCCCAAACGCCGCCACCTCCTGCTGCGTGCGTCAGACCGCGCTACCCTGCCCGAGACCGCGCACCCTCCCCCTCCTTCTCCTCCCGTCGCCACAAACTCCTACCACCGCGACACATTGGTGCTCTGGCCGCCTGGCACCACATCACCGGAGGCCGCCGCTGCCCCCCCCCCCTCGCGCGCTCCATTGCTCACGGCTGCGTCCGCCTCGTCCCGGCGGTGTCCAGCTCCGCCCTGGCCTGCTCACGCCCCCCTGTGCCAAGCCTTCCCCCGGCCAACACCATGGTCGCCGGCATCGTACTCTACGAGTACCTGCGTGCGGGCACAGCCTCACCAGAGGCCGATTTGGGCCACTAGCACATGTGCCCGACCCCTCTGTTAATTAGGGAGGCCCAAAACCCTCTAATTAAGCTAAGTAAATTTAGTCAAGAACATGTTAATTAAAATGAGACCATGACACTTCGGACCCACATACACTGTTCACCTTGGACTAGTCAAAATATTGACTGGGTCAACCCAGCCCCTGGCCCCACATGTCGTACATATGCACACATTGCTGGGTACACACCTGTGTACCCATAGCAGTTTGTCTGTTTATTATTTCGAATTAAATTAAATCAAGAATTTCCAGTATTTGTTTAAATCTTTGAAAATTCATCTAAAATAAACCATAACTCTGATGAAAAAGTTTTAGATATGAAAGTTGCTCAAAACGACAAGAAGAATCCGAATACGCTCTCTGTTTGTCAGCCACTGGTCCCTAGCATAGCGAACATGCGACTTTGCCCCTCCAGTCCGTCTATCCGAAAACACTTAACGAGATCTTGGTATTTAATCTGAGTCTGGCCACTGGCCTATATGCACTAGCCAACTATGCAGGAATAGTTATGGGCACTCGATGTCGTGGTCTCAGCCGAAGGCTTCTTGACGTCAGCGACTGAGCGGCGCATGCCGGGTTGGACCACGTAATGCAACTTCCTTTGTAATGGAGGTTGCTAGGGCTGCTCATCGGCCGCGTACGCAACGTGCAGGTGTGCAACAGGCGATGTGCCCAGACCCCTGCGCACTTAGGATTTAGACCGGCGTGCTGACCTCTCTATTATGCCTAGGTAGGGCTATGACGTGTTGATCTTCCGAGGCCGGGCATGACCTAGGAAAGTGTTCCCGGCCAAAGGGGATCGAGCGTGTTGCGAAATGTGGTGCACCCCTGCAGGGAAGTTTATCTATTTGAATAGCCGTGTCCCTCTGTAAAAGGACGGCCCAGAGTTGTACCTTGACCTTATGACAACCAGAAACGGATACTTAATAAAATACACCCTTTCAAGTGCCAGATACAACCCGGTGATCGCTCTCTCACAGGCTGACGAGGAGAGGATCGCCGGGTAGGATTATGTTATGCGATGATACTTGGTTAACTTACCATCTACTCTCTTCTACTGCTTCAAGATGGAGGCTGCCAGAAGCGTAGTCTTCAATAGTACTAGCTATCCCCCTCTTATTATGGCATTCTGTAGTTCAGTCCACATATACTGCCCATTTCATTGATACCATTGCATATGTGGTGTAGATCCTCACTTGCGAGTACTTTGGATGAGTAATCACGGTTGCATTGCTCCCTCTTTTCCCACTTTCATTTCTTATCTGTTGTCGCAACCAGATGCTGGAGCCCAGGAGCCAGACGCCACTGTTGACGACGACTCATACTACACCGGAGGTGCCTACTACTACGTGCAGGCCGTCGACGACGACCAGGAGTAGTTTAGGAGGATCCCAAGCAGGAGGCATGTGCCTCATTCGATCTATATCCCAGTTTGTGCTAGCCATCTTATATATGGCAACTTGTTTAACTTATGTCTGTACTCAGATATTGTTGTTTCCATTGACTCGTCTGTGATCGAGCTCTTGTATTTGAGCTCTCGAGGCCCTTAGCTTGTAATATGATGCTTGTATGACTTATTTTATTTTTAGAGTTGTGTTATGATATCTTCCTGTGAGTCCCTGATCTTGATCGTACACCTTTGTGTGTATGATTAGTGTACGATTGAAACAGGAGTATCACAACACCCGACCGCGGTTGTGCGATCAGGGTGATCCTCAACGTAAAAAATGATAGGCGTGTTGGACCATTTCAATAGCTTCTGGGCATCGATGGACGGTTCTCTCACAATAATCTCGCGCGCACACTATTTAATTTGGCGGTGAGAGGAATGTAACGAGGCGCCACCATCAATGCAGATGGCTTCTGTAGCTTTTTGAAACTCGTGCTCACTGGACTCATCGGCCTCTTCATGGTCATAGTCTCCCTCCTTGTAGCGGCCCCGAGCAGGCCTCTCATGTTGCTTCTCCTTTCCGCGGGGACCCCCTCGGCCATCACGCTTCTTGCCGGACCCCTCAGCACCATCCTGGCCCTTCTCCTTGTCTCGCCTTTCATACTCAGCTTTCTGCCTTTCCACAAGCTGCTCAACTTGCCGGCAGTTCTGGAGGTCATGGGCCTTGGTGCGATGGATCTTGCAATATTGCTTGTCAGAGCCCTCTGACTTAACTACAAGAAATATTTCAACTTGCGACCATCACTATTGGTCAATGAAAGGTCATTTTTTTTCATTTCTGACCTTTTTTTGACCAAAAATAGATGGTCGTAAACTGAAATTAGCGACCTTCTCTGTGAGAAGGTCGTGGAAGGCCACGACCAAAACAAAAGGTCGAGGATCCTATGACCTTCTGTTTTGGTCGCTAGTTCTCTGCCGAGGCCACGTCGGATCCGACGTAGCAAGCTGACGTGGCAAAATTGTGACCAAATGAAAAGGTCGTTGATAAGATTCAGCCCGGTCCGACTAAGTGTTTTACATGGGCCGAGCCCAACAATTCATCCTTTCTATATATTTTTTCCTGTCAATTTTTGGTCGACTTCATGGGCCAAGCCCAACATTGTAGCCTTTTTATGCTTTTTTTTTCAAATGAGTCCAGCCCAATGTTTTCCAGGTTTTTCTTTCCTGGGCCTTGGCCTTTCCATATTCATTTATTTTCGTTTTACTTTTTTACCCAAAATATTTGTCCAATATAACTTGATCCTTGGCCTCTTTATGGTCGAACTCCAGACCATTTAACGAACATTTTCAAACCAGTTTAAATAACAATATGAATCAAGTTACCATGAATTAGCTGAATATTACGGAAATATCTCAGAACACACATTCTACAAATTTCCATCACATATGTATTTTATACAGATTCAAGCAACCTACAACATGTTGTAGTCAAGCATTCAGGTGCTGGAATACTCCAGAACAGGAAAAATAAATAGAACAAGCCTATCTAGTGCTTCACGAGGAGAAAACATTGTAACCTACTTCTTCAACTACTGCTTCTTCCTTTTGCAAAACATCTAGACATTCAAAAGATAACAAAAAGTATGTCACTGATAGAAGAAATATTACACGGATACTTATAAAATAAAAACTAAAGACACACCAATATTTTATCATTCTACTTATTATTATTTATTTATTTTAACAAGATCATTCTACTTATCTGGGATAGGCATATTCATCAAAACTAGGAATTGAATTGGCACATATGACAAACTTAGCAAGAAATAAGCATTGAATGTTTCACATACACGAGAAGGTTTAAAAATGATCATTCAAAGTTATAGTAGATCAAAGTTCCATTTGAGTATAAGGAACAATAATCATATTCAATCAATAAGCAACTATGTCAAAATTAATTCAGATTTACTAATGTGTGTGTCAAATGATACATGCATCAAGCATAAGGCCGTCAAGCATCAGGCCCTTATCTGTTCAACAAGACATGAACATACTTGACTTTGTGTTGATATGATGGATGGTTCTGCAGTTGAACATCTAGTCCACATCATCGTTGATGATGGACGCCGCATGTACTTGTCCATTTAGAAGTATACCATGTCAAATGCTACACAAGCAGGTATTATCATAAATTAGAGCTTCTATAGTACATGTAAACTTTTGATATGAAGGACCAAGAGTTCCGGAAGCAACAAATCTGGCATTTGTAAACTAGGACATGCTGAAAAAAATTATTCCTTATGCATTTAAACAGGGATATGGTGTCCACTTCATACTACCACGTCATCATCAGGATTAAAACAACACATTGATACTCAGAGTGTTGGATGAGACAAATATCGATTGAAACCAATCAGAGTAGGGAGTAAAATAGATCCTCTATTTAATTGTCATAAGAATAGAAGCTGAAGGACAAAGATGAAGAACCACTAGCTCAGTTTGCTAGCGCACAAGGCATAAAAATTGGCAAAAATTCAAAAAGCATGACTCTAATCTTAATGTTGTGTGGAAACAGGACAAGAATTGTACAAGTTTAGTACTGTACACAGCAATGAGCATAACTTTAATACTACACAGCAAATTTAGTCAGTTATCAAATCACCTTATGGCTATACCACATGCAAACATCAATCACACACAACTGTTCCAGATTGAATACCCACTATCGGTGTCAAAACCGGCGGATCTCGGGTAGGGTGTCCCGAACTGTGCGTCTAAGGCGGATGGTAACAGGAGGCAGGGAACACGATGTTTTACCTAGGTTCGGGCCCTCTTGATGGAGGTATAACCCTACGTTCTGCTTGATTAATATTGATGATATGGGTAGTACAAGAGTAGATCTACCACGAGATCAGAGAGGCTAAACCCTAGAAGCTAGCCTATGGTATGATTGTATGTTGTAGTTGTTGTGTCCTACGGACTAAAACTCTCCGGTTTATATAGACACCGGAGAGGGTTAGGGTTACACAAGGTCGGTTACAAAGGAGGAGATATCCTTATCTGTATTGCCTAGCTTGCCTTCCACACCAAGTAGAGTCCCATCCGGACACAAGATGAAGTCTTCAATCTTGTATCTTCATAGTCCAACAGTCCGGCCAAAGGATATAATCCGGCTGTCCGGAGAACCCCTAATCTAGGACTCCCTCAGTAGCCCCTGAACCAGGCTTCAATGACGATGAGTCCGGCATGCAGTATTGTCTTCGGCATTGCATGGCGGGTTCCTTCTCCGAATACATCACAGAAGTATTTGAATACAAGGATAGTGTCCGACCCTGCAAAATAAGATCCACATACCACCGTAGAGAGAATAATATTCCGCAAATCTAATTTGCTGACTTGTTTTGGCAACGCGACATTATGCCATGGCCCGGTGATTATTCGAACCATTTCCTTTAACTAGCCCCGCACATAACGCGAGGCAGTTTTTTGACACGTCTTATCAAAGCAGAGATCGTGTCCCCTTATCACGGGATTCTCATCAATACGGGCGTGGGTAACACAACCGCGCCATCGATTACGATGCTTGGGGGATAAGCGAGTTTTACCAGGCTAGTGGGGACGCTTAGTTTCTTCTGCCCATATAAAGGGATAAGGATTCACCTGTCCATCCACGCCTTATTCCTCCTTTGCTCATCTGTTTTCGCACACTCGAGCTCTAGAGCCCAAGTCCGCACTTCCCACCTCAACCTTCTCCAACCATGTCCAGAGCAGGAGGCAGGTGGATGGTCTCCTCCACCACGGAGGGAGACATCAAGAAGCTGAGGAGAGCCGGATACCTGCCCGACGACATCGCGCACCGGCTCCCAGATGAGGGGCAGCTCATCCCCACCCCCAGGCCCCATGAGAGGGTAGTGTTCCTCACCCATTTGCTCCGTGGACCGGGATTCCCTCTCCACCCATTCGTCCGGGGGCTCATGTTCTAATAAGTCCTGGATTTCCTTGATCTGGCCCCGAACTTCATCCTCAACATCTCAGCGTTTATCGTTGTGTGCGAGGCCTTCCTCTGCATCATGCCCCACTTCGGCTTATGGCTGAAGACCTTCAATGTCAAGCCGAAGGTTGTGGGCGGCCGCCAGGCGGAGTGTGGAGGCGCCATGGTGGGCAAGATGCCCTACGTTGCATGGCTCGAGGGCTCCTTTGTGGAAACCATAAAGGGGTGGCAATCGGGGTTGTTCTACATCACCGAGCTGCGTGACCCTGCATGGGCAGCGGCCCCCGAGTTCTGATCTGGCACCCCATGCGGCTCACCTCCTGGAAAAGAGAAGGGCCTATCCTGGGGTAGTTCGGGAGAGCTGACCGGACTCCAAACATGTATTCAAAACATGGTGAGCAAGAAGCTCAAACTTGTCAATGTAGTCCAGGTCATGCTCCACCACCGGATCCTCCCGTGCCAACAACGGGACTTCAACTTGTGGGAGTTCGACCCGGCGTAGCACCGAACTCTGAACAGGCTCTTCGACACAACTCACGAAGATGCCTGGAGGGTGCTGTTCGAAAGCGCCGAGGTCCCTCCTCCCATTACAAAGGATCGCGGATTCAGCGCGAAGCGCCAAGCAGTGCGGTAAGCTACTTTACCTTTCACAGGATACTTATTTTTTATAGATCGACTCCATGCGGGATTTAAACTCCCTTACCTTTGACAGGACTGACAGGAGACGGCCGGACAGATCGACTGTCCAGCTCCTTTTCCCGAAGGCCCATCGTACGCTCTTCTGGCGAAGATGCTGACTCCGGCTCCTTATACGGTGCCAAAGAAGACCAAGAAAGCCAAGGGAACCCAAAAGAGTTCCCGACGCCAGGCGTCGTCGGACTCACCGTCCGATGACTCTGCGGCACACTCCTCCCCCAAAGACGAGGAAGAAAAGAAGATGCTCCCCCTCCAGCTGGGGGAGATAAGAAAAGGAAGTCCGCCCCAACTGGGGGGCCGAAGGGTGCAAGAAGGAAAGGACTCTCTTTTCGGACAGTTCCACCACCGCCGACGAAGGAGAAGACGAGTGGTTGCCCAGGGCCAAGCCCCGGGGGAGATCATAAGTATTCGGATACCAGAGTAACTCATAGCATTCCTTTGTCGCACTGCTTTCCCTAACGCCGAACATGATTATGCAGGCCGCCACAAGCCAGTATCGATGTATCATCGGACGGCTCCCTGGGCTCGTCGGACATGGATAGCGATCCAGTCCCAACCGCCACCTCCCCTCATCCTACTGACGACACTGAGGTGCTGTCTCAAGAGGCACCGGGTCGAGGGGAGACAGTCCCGGAGGCGCCTCAAGGCGACCTTCCGGACTTCGGTAGCCGAGGGGACGAGGCCCCTGAGAACTCCGAGTTCGCCCCTCAGCCGAACACCGCGCCGGAACCTCCAGTGGTTCTGGGCTCGGGAAGGCGGCCTCCTTCCAAGAGGGGCAAGAAGCCTGTGCCAGTGACCTCTGTCCATCCAGAGGCGCCGGACAATCTGCTGGAAGCGCTTCGCAGCGCTTTCATCGACGAGGAGCACCGTACTATTCTGAGTGCGGTGGTCCAGAAGGTTCAGTCCGCCAAGAGCGGATTGACTGAAGCACGTGCCAGCCTTCTAACAGGCTTTGAGGTAAGTGTTTAAAAATATAGGAAAAATATTACTGCATAGACAGTAGCCCCTGATGCTTTGTTCGGTGTTCACAAAGAAAAACCGAACAGAGAATCAAATAATATCGCATGAGTCTAATATAAGTATGTCAATATGCGTATGCAGGCATCGCTGCTGGCGTCCGCCGCACTGACTGCGGAGGTTGCCATACTGAAGCAGGACCTCGAGGGGTCCAAGAAAGAGCTCAGCCTTGCCAAGAGGCAGCTCGAGGAGAACAAGGGTAAGTAATACCCTATCTATAGATATGTATATAAAAACGTGATTGCAAAATGACAGGATCATCGTATATCTGCCAGGGGCCACGACCGAGGTGGCGACCCTGAAGCAAGCGCTAACCAAGGCCGAAGATAAAGCGTCCAAGGAGCGCACCGAGCGAGAAAAGCAAGAGGCTTAGGTGGGCGAGGTGCAGCAAGAGCTCCAGGCTCTCGTGACGAAGCACGAGGCGTTGGAGCTTGACTCGAAGACGCGAGAGTCTGAACTTGCCACGGCCCTCGAGAGCACGAAAAATGCCAAGGCCGAAGCCCAAAAGGCCCTCCAGGAGATCGACGCAATGAAGAACATAGCGGCGGGTAAGGCATTCTATATGCAGAGCAAGCATGTAAAAGTAAACTACCGATTACTTACCCGAATTCGGAGCTCTCTAGGAGCATTCGCAGATTTGCCCCGCATCGTGTCGGATGCCGCACACTTTTACCAGGCTGAGGAGGGAAGCTCAACGGAGAAGCTATTCTGTTCTTAGTATACTGGGACCGAACACCCGATGCCTCTGAGCGACCAGCTAAAGCAGCTGGTCGAGCTGCACAAGGCGGCTGAACAGGCCATGAAGGGCCTTATAGTCCGGCTATGGCCTGGCGACGCCCTTCCGAACAGCTACTTCGGCCTGGTGAGGCGGCTTGTGGATTCCTGCCCACGGCTGGAGGTCGTCAAGCGGTCCGTCTGCATCGAATGTGCACGCCGGGCTTTCGCCCATGTGAAGGTGCAGTGGGCCAAGCTAGACGCCATGAAGCTGATCAAGGAAGGTCCGCCGCAGGGCAAAGAGCATCGCAACCCCGAAATTTATTATGAGGGTGTCTGGAAGGGTGCCCATCTTGTAGCGGACACATGTTCCAAGGATGTAATATTTGAGTAAACTTGCTCGTGTGATCCTGTATGATGAAAGCTTGTTTCATATGCGCTATGCAATGCTTGTGTGAATTTAAAATATTACCTTCTTTTTGGCCGCTTATCCAATCTGAGAGATGGCTAGTCCTCGGCTTCTTCCCCATGCCACGACTGCTTGGGTGTTCGGGATAAACCTGAGCACTCTTGTTACCATATCTGGGTCCTTCGAAGGAGGTGCTCAGCACAACGAACAAGGCAACTGGACTAATAAAGCTTTATCACTCTCACTTAGCCATAGATTTCTATAGTTTTAAATTTCGGTGAAGCCCCTGGTATTCGGAAGGCCGAATTCGGGACGCGATACACGCCTGTAAGCCGGACAGGGCCGGCCCCTCGCCCTAAGTGGCATAAGTCTTTAGGGACTCGAAAAACCTCGCCGAACAGCGACCAGTCTCTTGCCTTATCATGACAGTCAGTTTTAGCTTTCTCTACTAAGGTGCTAAGCCCGGCAGAACCAGGGCACAATCGCAGTAGTTCTCCTAGCGCTACCTTAGCCGATAGAGCGGAACATAAGGTACCAAAACATAGGAGCCGCGCAAACCCAACATTTGACGAAAGACATCATTCGGAGCTGATGCATATAATGCTATAAGTTCGGGGTGCCGCACTAGTGAAAGTGTTCGGACTTTTCACACCATATCGTGGGGTACATAAGCCCCTGGTGTATTGGCCGTACCAAAGTGTACGGTTGCAAGGCGTCATTAATGAACACATATATATATATAACAAGAATGCAATAATAGTCGTGATGTTATGCATTGTATATTCAAAAAGGTGCGTTAAAGCAGAGTGATACAGATAGTGCGATAAGCAAAGAGTGGGACTATGTCCCTTCCAAGGGCAAGCTGAGGAATAGTATTAAATCAAATATTTCGCTCGTTATTGTAATCTACCTGGGAATTCCATGGTGTGACGTAGCTGTCTGCCTCCTTGGTTGCTGCATCGTGTGTTCGGCAATAGTACTGCCGCACAGTGTTTCCTGAGATTAAGGTCCTAAAAAGAGAAAAATAACCAAACGGGAAGCCCCTAGTGTGGTTTAAGCCGCGTCTTGGGGCGTGCCGCAGTGTGCCCCCTCCCCACCTGTGCCCATGGTATTTTTAATGCGTAATTATGTACGCGTTGCACGAGCTTCGTCGTTTGGCTAGGACTGGGTGGGGGCCGCATTGCTACGCGAGCTCAGATAGCGCCAGGCGGTCTATTTGCTGATTGCTCCGAGCGCGCTTGAAGGTGTCCAGGTCTTGAAACGCCGGACTGGTAGATTGCCTTGAGAGGCTGTTTTGCGCTTCTACTGCGAGGGCCGCAGTGTGCTCCTCTGTTCAGAGAGAGCGCTCTGTGTTTCCATTGACTGTAATAACCCCGCGAGGTCCTGGCATCTTGAGCTTGAGGTATGCATAATGTGGTACCGCATTGAATCTCGCAAATGCGGTTCTCCCGAGCAGTGCATGATAACCACTTCGGAACAGGACCATATCAAAGATTAAATCTTCGCTTCGGAAGTTATCCGGGGATCCGAAGACCACTTCCAGTGTAATTGAGCCTATGCAATGGGACTCTACGCCTGGAATGACGCCCTTAAAGGTCGTTTTTGTGGGTTCGATCCTTGAGGGGTCTATACCCATTTTGTGCACTATGTCCCGATAAAGCAGGTTCAGGCTGCTGCCGCCATCCATAAGGACTTGAGTGAGGTGAAATCCGTCAATGATTGGGTCCAGAACCAGTGCGGCGAATCCGCCATGACGGATACTAGTGGGATGGTCCCTGTGATCGAAAGTGATCGGATAGGAGGACCATGGGTTGAACTTTGGGGCGACTGGCTCCAACGCTTATACGTCCCTGAGGGCACGCTTCCGCTCCCTCTTAGGGATGTGGGTTGCCTATATCATGTTCACCGTCCGCACTTGTGGGGGAAACCTCTTCTGTCCTCCGGTGTGTGGCTACCGGGGCTCCTCCTCGTCATTGCTATGTGGCCCCTTGTCCTTGTTTTGGACAATTAACTTGCCGGCCTGCTTGAACACCCAACAATCCCTGTTGGTGTGATTGGCTGGCTTTTCTGGGGTGCCGTGTATTTGACACGAGCGATCGAGTATACGGTCCAAGCTGTACGGACCCGGCGTACTTTGTTTAAATGGCTTTTTCCGCTGACCGGGTTTAGATCCTTTGAATCCGGCATTGACTGCCGTATCCTCGGTATTATCGCTGCTAATGCGGCGCTTATGTTTGTTGTGATGTGACCTGCTATTGCCATCCTTTATCCGAAGTACCATGGTTCTTTGATATGTTATTACTGTGAGCCAGTCAGCTGTCTTCTCCCGCACAAAAGCGGGTTATGAGTGTCGTGAGGGCTGCCATAGATTTTGGCTTTTGCTGACCAAGGTGCCGGGCTAGCCATTCGTCGCGGATGTTGTGTTTGAAAGCCGCTAGGGCCTTTGCATCCAGACAGTCAACAGTTTGATTTTTCTTTGTTAGGAACCGAGTCCAGAATTGCCTGGACGATTCTTCTGGATGCTGAATTATGTGGCTCAAATCATCGGCATCTGGTGGCCGCACATAAGTGCCCTGAAAGTTGTCGAGGAATGCGGCTTCCAGATCTTCCCAACAGCTGATGGACTCGGCTGGCAAGCTGTTAAGCCAATGCCGCGCTGGTCCCTTGAGCTTTAGTGGGAGGTATTTGATGGCGTGTAAGTCATCACCGCGGGCCATGTGGATGTGGAGGAGGAAATCCTCGATCCATACTGCGGAATCTGTTGTGCCGTCGTATGATTCAATATTTACAGGTTTGAAACCTTCTGGGATTTGATGATCCATTACTTCGTCTATGAAGCATAAGGGGTGTGCGGCGCCTCTGTATTGGGCTATATCGTGACACAGCTCGAACGGGTCTTGCTCGCTGTGTTCGGCCTGGGCCGATTTTCCTTTACTGTATCCGGCATGACGTTTATCGTATCGCAGAGTGGCACACCCTCGTGATCCGTAGATCGATATTGCATTCTTTGCTCTATCCTCCAATATGTCTCACAGGTCTGGTGTATCTCCCCATGCCTTTTTATTTGAATTGCGTCGGGGTGGAGGATGAGTTTTTGGCTGGAATGCCTCTCTATCACGGCCACGAGGTGGCCGATCAGCCGTATCATACGGTTCTTCCTCCAGTCGGGGTACCAACTTGCAATTTGGGTAACTATTGGAGGGGCACTCGAGTTTATATTCCTCGGACGCGAGGACTTCAGTCCATCTGTCAGCTAGCAGATCCTGATCAGCTCGAAGCTGCTGCTGCTTTTTCTTAAGGCGATTTGTCGTGGCTATAAGCCGGCGTTTGAAGCGCTCTTGTTCGACGGGATCCTCTGGCACAGCAAATTCGTCGTCGCCGAGGCTTGCCTCGTCTTCGGAGGGGGGCATGTAATTATCATCCTCCTCTTCTCCATCTGCCGCTCTCTCAGGATGGCTGGCTCCTCCATCCTCCTGCTCTAAATCTTACTGGAGGGGATTGCTGTTCTCTTCGTCACTATCCGGAGAATTATTATGTCCTATGCCGGTATCACAACTTTTTCTTTGGCGGGACTTAGAGCGGCGCCGCTGACGTCGGCGCTTGGGTTGCTTCTTGGAGGGGTCATCCTCCGCTATCTCGTCGCCATTGCCTTCTTTGGGTGTATCGACCATGTATATATTGTATGATGAGGTGGCTGTCCAGTGCCCTATGGGCGGTGGTTCCTCTTCACCTCCCGTATCGTCGTCCATACCGTCGATGTTTTCGGAGTCGAAGTCGAGCATGTCGGTTAAGTCATCGATAGTGGCTACTAAGTGGGTGGTGGGTGGGCCTCGAATTTCTTCGGCGTCCGCATCCCAGTCCTGCCGGACATAGTTCGGCCAGGAACCCCCTGACAAGGAGAGAGACCTTAATGAGTTCAGTATGTCGCCAAAGGGAGAGTGCTGAAAAATATCCGCGGAGGTAAACTCCATGATCGGCGCCCAATCGGATTCGACAGGAACGGGCGCAGGCGGTTCGGAGTCCGTGGCCGGAGAAGGATCCGGTAGTTTAACAACACGGCTCTCGTGCAAGGTAAGGTCGATGTTTTGCTCGACGGCCGCTGAGGGTAAGACCTCCGTGGCGGGGTCCATCCACCCGTCCGCGGAAGGCGCACCTGGCTCCGAATTGAGGGTCGGAGTGGCTGCCTGTGCGATCTCGTGAACACTATCTGATGGTAGAGCTAAATCGTACTCATCGCGACCGCGTGACGCACAAGCCAGAGGCTCGAATCCGTCAAAGATCAAGTCTCCACGGATATCGGCCGCGTAGTTTAAGCTTCCAAACCTGACCTGGTGGCCAGGGGCGTAACTTTCAATCTGCTCCAGATGGCCAAGCGAATTGGCCGGCAGTGCAAAGCCGTCGAACACGAAGATCTGTCTGGGGAGAAAAGTCTCACCCTGGACTGCATCACCATCGATGATAGTAGGAGCCATCAAGCCTAACGGTGACGACACAGAGGAACTCTCAATAAAACCAGCAATTTCGGTGTCAAAACCGGCGGATCTCGGGTAGGGGGTCCCGAACTGTGCGTCTAAGGCGGATGGTAATAGGAGGCAGGGAACACGATGTTTTACCCAGGTTCGGGCCCTCTTAATGGAGGTAAAACCCTACGTCCTGCTTGATTAATATTGATGATATGGGTAGTACAGGAGTAGATCTACCACGAGATCAGAGAGGCTAAACCATAGAAGCTAGCCTATGGTATGGTTGTTGTCTATGGAGTTGATGAAGTTGTCCTACGGACTAAAACCCTCCGGTTTATATAGACATCGGATAGGGTTAGGGTTACATAGAGTCGGTTACAATGGTAGGAGATCTTGAATATCCGCATCGCCAAGCTTGCCTTCCACGCCAACAAAAGTCCCGTCCGGACACGGGACATAGTCTTCAATCTTGTATCTTCATAGTCCTGGAGTCCGGTTGAAGGTATAGTCCGGCTACCCGAACACCCCCTAATCCAGGACTCCCTCAGTAACCCCTTCTCCCACTCGGCAAATTGGTTATTTAATGTTTTTGAGGTAGTAACATAGTTTTGAGATGCAAGTGATGTTGATTCTGTTCATCTACGTATGTGTAGTTGATTCATATTTCTCATGTCCTTGTGCAGGGGAAGTTTTCATCCCTACAACAGAGTAGAAGGGCGTGGTGGTTTCAAGCCATAGAGGGGAGGCGGTCCTGTTCAACATCGGTCAGACAAACCACCACAGTGAGCTACTGCGTCTCCTCTCCTTCCTCTGCTATCCATGCTCTGTGTCATGCCATCGTACAATGGATGATTTAGGGTCAGTTTGGATTCTTAAAAAATGCCTTAGCTATCAATGGAACAAAGTATACTGGATTGAAGTTTGGCTAAATGAACCGAGGATTACAAATTACGGTCCTGCTCATTTATGTCTTTGATCATGTAATTTTGACAATACATGATAAATAAGAAGTTATTAGCTGCAACCTTGTTGTGCATTGAGATGTCATCAAGAATTTTCATTAGGAAGATCTACCAAGATTAGAAGGCATAGTTTTGAATTTGAAGAAAATCAATGCATATGTGCTTTTCAATTGGTTGGTTACTTTCTATCATGCTTTGCTTATGTTATTATAAATGGTGATCTGTGTTTAGGGTAGGCAGAGCAGAAAGTTTTAAAAGAGCACAAATCATGTGGCTTGCTGCTTGACTAATTGAACACCTGCTGCTGCTACTGTGACACCGCGGTTGGGTTGTCCAGTGGGTCGTGCGTGCTTACCTGGCAGCAGTGGCGGCGACTACAAGTTTTCTCCACTGCTGCAGCTCGTCTCCAAGTCCTACAGCCTGGATCATCTCTGTGACTAGCGCCTACAGCGTGGGTCTGAAGTCTGAACCTCTCTTCTGTACTCCATGTTTACTGAATGTGCATGTGAATCTCAAAAGTATCCATAGTGTGTGTGTGTGTGTGTGTGTTCGAGTGTAGGAGTGCAAATGGGCACCCTTTAGGGTATTCTTGGACCCTCTTTAGTTCAACGAAATGAACTGAATTTTCAGAAGTCATTTAACTTTTGAAAATTAGTTTATTTGGATAAACTAAGGAGGTTGAGAGGGTACTGTGAGCGGCACAAAGTTGCATCCCTACTCAAGTGACTATTCTAGTTCTAAATATAAATAGTATGTTGCAAACCAATAACTGTATTGTAGATAACTATAAAACAAAACCTACTACTGTACTTCTCTTGTGGAGTGCCTGTAGAGCTTATTATTCATGCCTATTTATGGTCAAATTTGAAATATATTCCAATGTGTCTTTATGTTTGGCATCCACCATTCATTGGCATCTGCCATTCTGGTTCTAGATATACTTACATCGCTTCATTCAAATTTGACGCCTAGCTTGTATTTTTGAAATGTTTCCTCCAGCTAGATTTGATGCCCAACTGGTATCTTTGAAATGTTTAATTTTGCTTGATGAATCATTAGTTGTGCTTCTAATAATGTTTTCTGCCAGTACCTTAACTTTGGGACTGGCTATTTACTATTTTCAGTGTACTAACCAATCCTCTTTTCAGGTTATCAATTTGGAGCTAGCTATTTACTGTCAATGCGTTCAAAAACCTGCCCTCCATGGCTCCACGCACGGTTGACTGGCTGAGCTCTGAGCTAGCATGACCATGGAGGCGGCTCTCGTCAGCGTGGCGACGAGGGTCCTCAAACCTGCCATCGCGAGGCTGATCATTCAGCTTGGCAATGAGTAGAAGCGTCTGCACCCTTCCCTCCCCTCATCTGATGTTTCCTTACCATCCCTGAGTCCATCCCTTACAAGTTGTATGATTACGCCATTTTGCTGTTATATTGGGTAGTAGCTATCGTCCTGTTCATGCTCCTGTTTGGTTGGGGGTGTTGATGAAATGCTACGGTTAATTAAAGGGTTCTTGGTTAGCACTCCTTTGAAGTTTAGTTGATTTTCTCACTATCTATCATCATGGCTTAAGTTTGGTTGTTGTTCTGAAATTTACATGGCTTAGGTTTTAATTAATTGGCATGTTCATGTTAGGTGTTATGGAGTAAATCTGATAAGAACAGTGGCGATTGAGGAACACAACTTTATTTACTAATCAGTAGGTATCTAGTACTAGTAGATTCGGAACATGCAGTCCTAAAAATTAAAGTGAGCAGCAGTAAATGAATAAAACAAAAATATTCCTCTACAATTGTCGGTTTGTGTTCGATTTGATTTGGTTTGCTCTGTTGCTGAAGCTCCTCTTTGCTCTAACCATTTTTGCACCAAATTCATAATGTTCTGTTTTTATTTTGTTCCTAATTGTTCTGTTTATAACCTGTAGATGTCCGTTGTTCATTGAAGTGCTGACTACTGCAACAAGTCCCATGATGAAGAAGCTAGAATCTTCACCTAGCAAAGAGTACCTTATTGGAGCTTGTTATTGTTTGATCTTTTGTGTATTAGAAAACTATATACTATGTACTATTATTGTCATGTACCAAGTTTGGTTGTATTGAGAAATATTCAGCATTTATAGCCTATATTTGAAATGGAAATTGACTGAAAATGAAGAGTCCTAAATTAAAAGGCAATGGCTGAGTGCCAAATAAACTAGACTGTAAAAGGCCAAGGCAAAAAAACAGGACTGTAAAAGGCCTTGGGCCAAAAAAATTCTAGTCTGTAAAAGGGCGTGGCCCAATAAGAAATTGAATGTCCAATTTCAGAGAAATAGAAGAGGCCGAATTACTGGGCCAGGCCCATGTAGCTATCGAAAATTAACAAAAATATATATTTAAAAAGGCTGAATTAATGGGCTCGGCCCATATAGACACTCAATTGGACCGGTCTGATTCTTATCCACGTCATCTTGCCACCCTGGATCCTACATGGCCTGGGGAGGCTGCTAGTGACCAAAAATTTGGTCAAAGAACCAACGACCTTTTACATATCACGAAGAAGGTCGTTAATTTTAGTTTACGACCGCCAGCTTTTGACCTTCTGTTTTCGGTCACAAAAAGGTCGCAAATGAAAAACGATGACCTTTTAGTGACCAATAGTGATGGTCGTAAGTTGACATATTTCTTGTAGTGTACGACTGCAAGCAACTCTTTTGGGGTGGCGCAAACGAGTCCACATATTCACCATAACAATACACCACTATGGATCTGCTCCCATCTTCATATGAGAAGGCCATCCATAGCACTCATGCTTATCTTGCGCATTTTAGAGTATCCACTTTCACTTTTCTATGAATTGTATAAGCAACCCAGTAGTCCTTTACCTCGGACACGACTATTCGAATAGAGCATGTTAACCCTGCAGGGGTGTACTTCTTCACACACGCTCTCGCCACTTACCGCCATGTACACGTCATGTATCTCGGCAACCTTCGAGCGGAAGCCTGGCGAGGGTGTCGGCCACGACCTGACTAACCACTCAAATCTCTAGTGTAGGTTTATCGCCTATTCGGGTTCCATCTGCAAGGAGATCCGGACGGGATGTCACTCACGAACACAAACGATGTGAGCAGGGTTCCCAAGCCCACCAAAAGGGGGGACGCTTGGTACACCGTGCCACTGCACCTAGTCTATCCCAAGCCCACCTATACCCGAGTGCCACTTGGTAGACTACTAGCACTACCTGCAAACACCAGAAACTAGTTGCAACTCCTGGACAATGATCAGGTTGATTAATAAGTCGAGAGAGCTTGGAGTGCCCGGAGCCCCATGTGTGGTATTAACTGTCCTGGATCACAAACACAGAACTCAGTTCCAGAGGACGGTTTCAATGAGACAACCCACCATGTACTCCTACATGGCCTCTCATCGCTACCTTTACCAAATCGTGTTCACACACTTAGCTCTCAATAGTAGGACATGTTCACCTCATTCCAATTCATCCCTGATGAAACATACCTGACTCAACTCTAAGCAGTAGCAGGAATGACAAACAAGCATGAATGAGTAGGCACGTCATGGCTCAAACAACTCCTACTCATGCTAGTGGGATTCAAATATTTACTGTGGCAAAGAAAGGCATGCAGAGGAAAGGGGTTCTACTACTGCAGCATGTAACAGTTGAATCACTGTTGTCCTAATGCAGTAAAAAAGAGCAGGAGCGAGAGAGTGGGATTGTATCAGAATGAACAAGGGGGTTTTGCTTTCCTAGCACTTCTCAGATAGTGTAGCTCTTCATCGGTGTCATCGAACTCATCATCGGAACAACATCTACTGAGAGGGGACAAACATCGGCAAACAAGAGAGAACACAATCAATGCAATGCGACAATATGATGCATGAATGTGACAAGGCAATATGATGTTGATTGAGCTAATGCAACTAGCAACCAGATTAAATGAAGATGGTTTGAACCAAAGATTCAAATTCAAACTCCATATGTGATTATTTAAATGCCAAGTGTGCAAATTGTCACATACATCAACCTTAGATGGTTCAAACATGCATGAAAATTCCATAAACAAATTCTTTGGATTTTACTGATAATTTTTCATACATAATTTATTTTAATCTGAGCTACGATCATTTTTTATGAAATTTTGAAGTTTAAACTATTTTCTGGAATTTCCTAGATTATCTTTAATCCAGAAAACTATTAATTGCGTCAGCGTGATAGCGGCATGACATCAGCAGGTCAACTAGGGATGTCCAGTGTCAAACCTGACCAGTGGGGCCCACTGGTCAGTGACACACTGGTTATGCCCGGTCAATTCCAGCGCTGACTTTGTCTGACCATGACGTAGGGCCCGCTGTCAGTGGCAGTGAGGTGGCTAATGGTGGGGGTTAGTCCTAATGACCGTTCCACATCATCATCGCCGCAGGTTAACTGGTGACGACCTCAGCCGATGGCTAGCTGTGGTTCTCGTGCATCTGGTGGAGCAAACGAGAGGAGCAGGGGTGGCCTGAGCTCGCTGGAGTGGAGCTTGCAGCGGTGGCTAGAGTTCGGGTTTAAGCGGGCGCAGGGCTGTGGTGTGCTAGGAGGCTAGATGAGGGGCTGGGAGGCTCCGTAGTAGTGCCCAGAGCACAAGTGCGTGCTCGGCTGTGAGGTGCAGCACCTGTGGCCATGATGGCGACTTGGCCGGTGACGGTAGGCTTCGGGCATGACGGGGATCGATGGCTGCGGCATGAATTTAACGAGGGGAGCATGGGGGAAGTGGTCAGGGGCTCATAGCGGAGACGATGGGATGGTCAGCATGCTCGGGGAAAGCCTGGAGGCGACGGGACATCAGCGGGGATCTCGATCAGCCATGGTTGAAGACGATGGCAGTGACGACGAAGCAAGCGTCCCGGGGACGTGTAGGTCGATGGAGAGGGCGAGGGCATCGAGGCGGAGCCTTTGGTCACTCTGGTGGAGAGGAACAATGGTGGTGGCTATGACGGTGACGAGCGGCAATGACGGCGGCTCTCTATCTCGCTTGGGGCCGAGAGATAGAGGACGGGAGTAGGTCTAGGGAGAGAGGGAATAGTGAGGGGGGATCAAGGGGGGTTGTGTGGCATCCTCAGGGTGACGGGGAGACAGGAAGAGAGGCAGGAGGTGGCCGGCGCTTGCTGGAGTGCGGCGAGCACACGCCTCGCGTCCTTCTTACGCGATGTGGGAGACAATTGGCACTACGGTGGTGGGCTGGGCCGCTAAAGTGGCCACCAGGTAAGCCAGATAGGCCTTCCCTCTCTTTCGTCTTTCCTATTTCTTTTTTGTTTCTATTTTCTGAAGTTCATTTTGATTTGATTTAAAATATGAAACCATTTTAGTAACTTCTAAAAAGATTTATGTGGCTTGATACCAAGTATTCAAAGCCACTCACAAGTTCTCAGGATTATTGGATTTATATTCTATCATAGAAAATATAAATCCAGTTCAAATAATTAATGATTTAATTCAAAGTCCCAAAGTAATCATTTCTAAGATTCCAAAAATATTGGTTTGAGTTTTAACTCTTGCCGATATTTTCAGAGATTAATGGGAACATTTTTGTTGGGCTCATTTGAAAAGATTTTAATGTTGACCATTTTTAAAAGATTTCGGAGGCTTGAGAATTCCCTCAATTCAAATTTCACTGGAATTTAAACATGATGCATGATGCACTCTTATGAAACTATTGCTGGCAACTATTCTAGGTTTGCGACAGATCTGATCTTCTAGCTCTTCTTTGTGTTCCTTATCTTCATCCACCGAGCCAAGCGGAAGATAGAATCGACCTGAGAACATTCATAAAATTACCAAGTGACTAAGAGTAGAGAAACCTGACTACAAGGTGATAATTATTACAACCTGAGTATGAAAAAATAAACACTAGAAGGGTCAGACGTGGGATCCCTTGAGGACCTGGAAGGCCTTCTGGATCTGCTCCAGCCTTCGGCTCATGGTCCTGTGGGGCAACAAACAGATGTTCTCATGCTGCCCGGTCGCCCAAACCGAAGAGGGAAGGGGATGTGGATGTGGCGGTTACCTTGAGGTCGAGGGGCTCTCCGGTGCGCTTGAATTAGACCTTGACGAGGAGGAGGCCCTCGTCGTGCTTGCAGAGGAGGTAGTCGCGGCTAACGAGGTCGAGTAGCACGAGGTTGCAGGGGGAGGGCAGGTCATGCAGGTAGTACTCCATCCGCGAGGCATGTGTTGTCCGCGCGATCTTGTTCCCCATCACCGCCGTGGCGCCCCTCTACCTCCACCGAGAGGGAGGACTCACACACGCCCATCTCCTTGGTGCAGCGGAGGATGTTGAGTCCGATGAGGGCGGGGGAGGCGTGGGCGCGAGGGCCAAGGGGCGGGGGAGGCATGGGCAAGAGGCTAGACGAAGCAGGAGAGCCGCTACGACGACGCCACCAGAGGTCGGTAATAAGGACGGATCCCGTGTTACATCTCATTCTGGCAGGGCGTTGGATTTGGGCGCTGCCTCACCCCTCGCTCGAACTGTGGATGGGTGCGGGAGAGGGTGGAGCAACGGTGCTTGGGGTGGGGGTCGAACTCCACCGGAGGGAGGTGGCCGATGTGCACAGGAATGGAGATGGAGGTCGTGGCGGGAGGGCGAGGGGTTTTGACTTGGATTGGATCTGGGAGGGAGAAGCGGGCAGCGGCGGCTGGAGTGTGAGGGGAGTTAGGGTTTGGGTGGTTGGGCTGCGGGTGGGACGAGGGATGAGAGGTGAGGGGGTGTGGGCCGTTGGATCCGGGAGTATCCGACGGTCTGTGATGCTTGATCTGTGTGACATGTCCATAGACCAATCAGAAGGAAGTATAGGCTTTGATGATGTTATGACCATGTAAATTGGTCTTAATCGATTAACAATAAGCAAAGAACTACGAGTCAGCCAGATGATTTTGTCTAGAAATCATCCGCCTAGCTAGCCGCCCGATCTGCGCATTGGCTATCGTTCGAACACATCAATATTTCACGACAGCACCGAGCGTGAAAAACTTTCAACGCAGCACCGATAACATCCCCACGAAGCTCAATTACAGCTCTCAATGGCGTGCTAAGAGCTCCAACGCAGCACTACGGTGCCCAATGAAGCTCCACTAAAGTGTCGGGGAGATCCAACGCAGCACCACGACGCCCGGCGGTATGTTCCCTACTCTTTTTATGACAATGTTTACGTACGGCTCCCTCAAATAACTAGAGGTAGTTTCATACTAGGTGGGATTTTCGTCGATTTACTACGAAGCGGGTGAAATTTTAACTACAACTGCATCATAGTTTGATCAAATGATTCCATATTTCGCAGAAGTTTGCATCTTGGAATTACAAACAATGTTGCAAGAGCAATTTTCTATTTTATTTTCACAAAAAATCAATTTTCCATTTTTTGAGTGCCCAAACTAAGTTTTTTTGTGAAGGAACTACCATATTTTTGTTGCAAAATTGGACCAAATCAATTTTATAAAATACTAGGCCATATTTAATGCACAATTGACAAAATGGTTGGGTGTCAAAAGCCTTGATCCACCTCTGGTGAAAAAGACAAGTTTCCGTCGATTCAAAAGGAAATGGGTCAAATTTGAACTGCAGCTACCTTATAGTTTGCTCTTTATTTTTTCAAAAAATCATTTATAGTTACATAAGTATCTATTTAATCAGAGAAACATCAAAAGTTTTCCAAGATTCAACCACTAGCTAGGAACGATCAAGCCCGCCGTTTTGACTGCATTTTGAAACATGCATAAAAAATTCAAAAAAATCAAAAAATTGGTAAACCTTCGCATTGTGTCATTATATGTGACCAAGTTACTAGGAAAAATAATAAACTTGTAATACGACAATTATTTTTAAAAAGTGTTCTTAGAAATGAGCTATCATGCGTGAAGAATCATGACTTTCAAGCCAAATGATCAATCTCATGACCACATATTTAATGCACAAATAATCTCATATTGTGCACAATGGTGCATCTTGGAATTCCAAACAATGTTGCCTAAGGGAACTTTCAATTTGGTTGTACGAAAAATCAATTTTCCATTTTTGGAGTGCCCGAAATGAGTTTTTTTGTGAAGGACCTACCATACATTTGTAGCTTCATGACTGGTATGTCCATTTGATCGTTCGTCCTAATGCACTTCCCTGTTACAGGGTCCAAGGTTCCGCCAGCCCCGAAGAACCAAGTCCGGCAAAGGTCTAACCAGTTAATTGTCTCTCGTTCGATCCCTTTATCAACCAGATCATTCTCAGTCTTGGCCCACTTAGGCCGGGCTACGACGTAGCCACCTGACCCCGTGCGATGGTGATGCTTCTTATTCGCAGCATTTTGCTTGTTTGTCGCCGACATCTTCTTACTCTTTTCCGATGTCTTGTGGGCCACAAATGCGGGACAGTGATCTCTGATCTTCTCATATCTGCCCTTGAATTCTGGTGTCTCTTTATTTTCGACAAACTTATTCAGCTCTTTCTTCCACCTCCTGAATAGTTCTGCCATCCTCTTAAGAGCAAAAGACTTGATTAATTGCTCTTTAACTGGCTTCTCTGGATCATCCCCTGGCGGTAGGGTGAAATTTCACTTCAGCTCAGTCCAAAGATCATTTTTCTGCATATAATTGACATAAGACACCTCAGGGTCTTCTGTAGCCCGCTTTAACCATTGTTGGATGCTGGTCGGGATCTTGCCCCTAACCAAAACCCCGCACTGAGCAACAAATGCTCTCTTTGTCCGGAGGGGTTCAATCGGTTGGCCGTCGGGCGCGATTGCTATGATCTCAAACTTTTCACCCGAGCTCAACTTTTTCTTCGGGCCTCTTCTCTTTACCGAAGTTGTGCTTGATCCGGAGGGCTAGAAAAAAGAACAAAGACTTAATTAATATGTGTACATACCAAAACAATGAATGCATCAATTAGCTAGTCAGCAGAAGCTTAACTAATATATATACCTGGCCGGACTCGGTTCGGTCACTGGAGACGTCATCATGGTCTCCTTCTTGCACCGGGATTAGGTCACCGGAGCCGTCCTCACGGTCTCCTTCTTGCACCGGCATTAGGTCACCGGAGCCATCATAATCATAGCCAGCTACTTCCAGACCATCGGTGTCATTGAGAAACAACGAGACGACGGCATCACTTCCTCATGCGATTATGTCCCCCAACAACTCTTCTTGTACTTCGTCTCGGGCGGTGTCCATAGTTTCTACAAATATTGACAACATGGCAATTATTATTCAAACATGACTGATGGATATATTAGTGGCAAACGTAGAACTAATATTAATTAGTGGCCTCGACGCTGCTTCTCTAGGGTTTGGGGTGGCCTCGACGCTGCTTCTCTAGGGTTTGGGGTGGCCTCGACAACGCTTCAAGGATAAAAAAGAAGAGTAAGCAGAAAAAAAATGAGGAGAAGAAAGAATAGAGGAGTAAGAACTCCACTATTCTTTCTTCTACTCTTTTTTTCTTCTTCTTCCTCTTTTTTTTATCAGGAACGAGGGTCGTCGAGGGTCACCGAGCGGTAGAGGAAACCCTAAATAGCAAGTATCGTGGGTGTGAGATACATGTGGCCGTCAGTGTCGGACACTACATCCACGTCCGTATCTCACACGTATCTCTATTTTTCTTCTTCTTCTCTTCTTCTCTTTTTTTCTTCTTCTTCCTCTTTATTTTATCCGAAACGAGGGTCGTCAAGGGTTAGGGTCGCCAAACAGTAGAGGAAACCTAAAATAGCAAGTATCGTGGGTGTGAGATACATGTGGTCGTTGGTGTCGGACAGTA
>NC_057812.1:54842529-54844147 GCF_018294505.1 Triticum aestivum | reverse complement strand
CGCGCGGCGGCCGCACAGGGTAGGGGCGGCGCAGGGCGGCAGCGCGCGAAGGGCAGGGGCGGCGGCGACGGCGGCCAGTACAAGTGGAGGAGCAGGGGAACGGGCGGCGCTCACAGCGAGGTGGCGTCGACGACGAGGAAGGCTCAGAGACGGCGGACGGTGAAGGCGCGCTCGGGGGCGAGGGCAGGGGCGCGCGGGCTCGGGGAGCTGCGGACGGCGTCGATCTGGGCAGCCTTGCGGCGTCGATGAGCTTGGCATCGTCGGGCGGGCCGGGGGAAAACTGCGAGATGAGAAGTGATATTTTCACAAGTCCTGCTTATATACCAAGAGCATTGGTCCCGGTTGGTGGCACCAACCAGGACCAATGCCCCCCTTTAGTCCCGGTTGGTGCCACCAACCGTGACCAAAGGTCAGTTTTCAGCAAGCCAAAGGGCGGGAAGCGGAGGCCTTTGTTCCCGGTTGGTGGCACCAACCGGGACCAAAGGCCTTGTGATGCTGCGGCGTCGAAAGTATAGTCCCACCTCGCTAGTTGAGAGGGGTGCGCAGTGGTTTATAAGCCCCACTGCTGCACCCCTCTCGAGCTTCTCTCCATTGCCGGCTTGCGGGCCTAATTGTCACTGCTATGCCCGTGGGCCTACTGGGCCTCCTGCGGGCCTGAATCCTGGCCCTTGGATGGGTTTCTAGTCGTATTCAGGCCGTGGGGGCCTAGTAGGTGGCATTTTTTTGTTTTTTGTTGCTTTATTTTATTTTCTTTTGTTGTTTGCTTTATTTTTTTAATTCTTTATGCTTTGTTGCCTTATTTTTTTGTTTTCTTTGTTGCTTTATTTATTTTATTTTGTTTCTAGTTACAACAAAATAATTATAGTTGCTATTTTTTCCAGTTTTTTTGTTTTGTTTTTTTGTCACGACCGGTTTTCCAATAAAAATATTTATTGAAAAGCCAATCTTTTAAGTCCAGTATGAGAGAAATCCTCCACACTGGCAGACAAATTCTTGATACAATAAGCCAGTAGCATAAAATATATTACAGGGTCGAACTACGGTTGCTCAACCAAATTATTACAAGCACGCCAATAATCATACATAATGGCGGACAGAACACAGTGGTGTGGAGACATACTACTGACTCAAGGATAGGCTGGTGGTGGAAAAACCCAGCGGGGAGAGAAATACAAGACTCTACGTCTGTCATCTCATCGAGCGTCGAGGAGAGGCTCGATGAATTTATTTGGTAGCGGAAGCGGATATAAAACAGTGGCCAAATCCAGGGTCGCACAAGACTGACTGGGACTCCTCTAAGTGTCGGGCTCGCTATCGAACTCTTCATCCATGAGATCGCCTTCGTCAGCATCTGGCCAAATCAACAAGCCAGTGAGTACTTTGAAAGTACTCGCAAGACAGTTCGGACGTAAGATATAACAAATGCATGCATGGATGCAACATGATTAATTCCTTAATGCACAATAAATAAAACTGGCATAACGGGTAAGTAAAAAGGGAAAACGGCGGTAGTCCGCCTGAAATTCCACAGAACATAAATAAGGACCGATCGGGTGTCTGAAGCGACGCCTCGAAAGGTGAACAAATAAAAATAAGGAAAATGATGCCACAGTCGGGC
>NC_057812.1:54840070-54841803 GCF_018294505.1 Triticum aestivum | reverse complement strand
AAGAAATGCCACAGTCGGACGTCTGAGCGACATCACATAAAGGGCTTTAAAAGAAATGCCACAGTCGGACGTCTGAGCGACATCGCAGAAAGGGCTTTAAAAGAAATGCCACAGTCGGACGTCTGAGCGACATCACATAAAGGGCTTTTAAAGAAATGCCACAGTCGGACGTCTGAGCGACATCACATAAAGGGCTTTTATTCACAAGTAAATAATACTCATAATAGACATTCAATTCATGAAAACAAACGGGTTAGTCCATCCACAGGAGTGATCATTTAACCGGACTTAGCAC
Source organism: Triticum aestivum (assembly GCF_018294505.1). Taxonomy (NCBI): domain Eukaryota; kingdom Viridiplantae; phylum Streptophyta; class Magnoliopsida; order Poales; family Poaceae; genus Triticum; species Triticum aestivum. Next base: position 54,841,508 of record NC_057812.1, on the reverse strand, counting down.
TCATGCGATTCACCGGAGTCTCTGTCATCAAAGCTGATAATTGATTAGGATAAGAAGGAACGAAACTTGACATGGAAGAGATGATTTCGAGGAATATATGACTCTGCAGAGTTTGTACAAAATTTTTCCCACAGTCAACGGATTTCCGTAGTCACGAAGGACTAGTTCCGTTTACGGTATTTCAGAAGAAAACACAGCTAACCGGTACACACCTATCCTACCTCTCGATGCTCGGAATCACCCTAGTCATCGTCCAAGAAAAACTTTTGAGACGGGGAGATCGCAATCTCGAATAGCATGGGATCAAATTTATATACGCGCGCTCTAAGGGGTGCCCCCCCTCTCGGTCCCAACCGGAAACACCCATGCCCCCTGACCGGATGACTAGCTTTAATCCAGGGCCATGGAACCATCATCACGGCCTCTCCTCTTTGGTGTGTACCAGGAAAGCGGTTTGGAACTTACTAAACCATATTCCTTGCGGAAAACATGTGGTAGTACAAGGAAGGAAATGATAGGTACTGGACCGATATGGTTTGACACTGAAGTCACATAGTATGGCGTAAGACTGGCATGCTACAACACTGCCGTCGTACCCATCCTCATGCCAACACATGGCCATTCATATTCACATTCATCCACGTATGGATCATCGAACTCACTTACCTCATTATCACATAAAATAACGTTCATTGGTATACTCACCGGCATGCCATGAAACTAACTATATGCAAAACATGCCAAGACACTCATCATATCAAAAGTTCAAACATGCTTGCCTGGTTCAGAGTAGTCGGAGCCTAGCTCGGTGAAGTTCGCGGCTCCGTCACCTCCTTCGGTATCTACGTTTAAAGAAGATATATGCGCTAACGTAAATACCAAGGAGAGCACAGAAGGTAAACCACATATTTTTCAAATAAATCTGATAAAAAACTAGACAAAATTTTAAAGAGAACAGAAAAAGAATCAATCAAAAATACTTTTCTGATTAAAAGTTATAAGGGTTTTTGTCCAGGGACTTATCTGTAATGAAACAGAAGATTTCCAGGGGCTAGTTTATAAAAGCAGAAAACGCTTCGGTAGCGATTACGCCAGCCCGAAGAGAAAACGTATTTGGCAGAAGGCGTTTTCAGATAACGCTTCGTTTAGAAAGGACAGAGAGGCTGACAGCGGGTCCCACTTGTCATGTTTAAATATTCAAATGGGAGGGACGAGGCTCGTCGGCGCCCGAGAGCTGCTGTGGTCGCCGGCGGCGATCCACGGCGAGGCATGGGGATCAGAGGTTACCAATGTGCTCACCGTGTCCTTCCGCAACGGTGGGTGGTGGTGTTGGTCGCCGGTGAGCAGCACGTCGACGGCGGTCTCCACTCCGGCGGACGGTGGTTCGGGCGTGGATGGAGCTCGTCGGAGAGGGCTGCAAAGATTAAATTGAGGTGGG
>NC_057812.1:54837565-54838330 GCF_018294505.1 Triticum aestivum | reverse complement strand
TTCTCTTCTTCTCTTTTTTTCTTCTTCTTCCTCTTTATTTTATCCGAAACGAGGGTCGTCAAGGGTTAGGGTCGCCAAACAGTAGAGGAAACCTAAAATAGCAAGTATCGTGGGTGTGAGATACATGTGGTCGTTGGTGTCGGACAGTACATCCACGGCCCACAAGTGACGTGGGCGTCGAAGCCCGCGCCACTTGTGGGACGTGGATGTAGTGTCCGACACCGACGGCCACATGTATCTCACACCGACAATACTTTCTATTTAGGGTTTCCTCTACCACTCGGCGACCCTCGACGACCCTCGTTCCCGATAAAAAAAGAGGAAGAAGAAGAAAAAAAAGAGGAGAAGAAAGAATAGAGGAGAAGAACTCCTCTATTCTTTCTTCTCCTCTTTTTTTCTTCTTCCTCTTCTTTTTTATCCTCTTCTTCCTCTCATGTTCGACGACCCTCGGCCCCTCGGCGACCCTAGACCCCCTCTCGACCCCCTCATGTCGAAGTTACCGGGTAGGGGGCATATCAACAACGACATACCCGATACATACATACATACATACATATCACATGCGTCCATACATATATGAACAAAATTAATATCTACTAATTAACAACCTAAATAAAAAAACTAATACATATAGGAAGAAGAAGAAAAAAGAAGAGAAGAAAGAATAGAGGAGAAGACTTCCTCTCCTCTTCTTCTCCCTCTTCTTCCCCTTCTTCCTTGCCTCTCTCATGAATGTCCGACGTTCTCGACCCCCCCCCCACGTGT
>NC_057812.1:54834788-54835442 GCF_018294505.1 Triticum aestivum | reverse complement strand
TCTGTCATCTCATCGAGCGTCGAGGAGAGGCTCGATGAATTTATTTGGTAGCGGAAGCGGATATAAAACAGTGGCCAAATCCAGGGTCGCACAAGACTGACTGGGACTCCTCTAAGTGTCGGGCTCGCTATCGAACTCTTCATCCATGAGATCGCCTTCGTCAGCATCTGGCCAAATCAACAAGCCAGTGAGTACTTTGAAAGTACTCGCAAGACAGTTCGGACGTAAGATATAACAAATGCATGCATGGATGCAACATGATTAATTCCTTAATGCACAATAAATAAAACTGGCATAACGGGTAAGTAAAAAGGGAAAACGGCGGTAGTCCGCCTGAAATTCCACAGAACATAAATAAGGACCGATCGGGTGTCTGAAGCGACGCCTCGAAAGGTGAACAAATAAAAATAAGGAAAATGATGCCACAGTCGGGCATCTTAACGACACCACATAAAGGGCTTTTAAAAGAAATGCCACGGTCGGACGTTTGAGCGACATCGCAGAAAGGGCTTTAAAAGAAATGCCACAGTCGGACGTCTGAGCGACATCACATAAAGGGCTTTAAAAGAAATGCCACAGTCAGACGTCTGAGCGACATCGCAGAAAGGGCTTTAAAAAGAAATGCCACAGTCGGACGTCTGAGCGACATCGCAA
>NC_057812.1:54825121-54833594 GCF_018294505.1 Triticum aestivum | reverse complement strand
CATGCTTGCCTGGTTCAGAGTAGTCGGAGCCTAGCTCGGTGAAGTTCGCGGCTCCGTCACCTCCTTCGGTATCTACGTTTAAAGAAGATATATGCGCTAACGTAAATACCAAGGAGAGCACAGAAGGTAAACCACATATTTTTCAAATAAATCTGATAAAAAACTAGACAAAATTTTAAAGAGAACAGAAAAAGAATCAATCAAAAATACTTTTCTGATTAAAAGTTATAAGGGTTTTTGTCCAGGGACTTATCTGTAATGAAACAGAAGATTTCCAGGGGCTAGTTTATAAAAGCAGAAAACGCTTCGGTAGCGATTACGCCAGCCCGAAGAGAAAACGTATTTGGCAGAAGGCGTTTTCAGATAACGCTTCGTTTAGAAAGGACAGAGAGGCTGACAGCGGGTCCCACTTGTCATGTTTAAATATTCAAATGGGAGGGACGAGGCTCGTCGGCGCCCGAGAGCTGCTGTGGTCGCCGGCGGCGATCCACGGCGAGGCATGGGGATCAGAGGTTACCAATGTGCTCACCGTGTCCTTCCGCAACGGTGGGTGGTGGTGTTGGTCGCCGGTGAGCAGCACGTCGACGGCGGTCTCCACTCCGGCGGACGGTGGTTCGGGCGTGGATGGAGCTCGTCGGAGAGGGCTGCAAAGATTAAATTGAGGTGGGCGTTAGACTACTGGGTGCAAGAGAGGGCTACGGACGAGGTTTGGGCGCCGGAGGTGGCCTCACCGAAGTGAATCGAGCTGGAGGCCGAGGCGGGGCGAGGCGGCCGGAGCTGGGGGAGGAGACCTCCTCGAGGTCCCCCTAGTGGCCTGGCGGGGTGTTGGTGAGTAGTGGAGGTGCTGCGTGCACGAGAGTGAGCTCGGGACCCCTTTATATAGGCGGTCCGAGGCGGTTGCCGTGAACGAGGATCACCGGCGAGCGATTACGGTGGCGCAGTGCTCGGTCGGGGTGGTTAGGGGGTCGAGCATCATCACGGAGGTCCAACGGGTCCGTTTTGGTGTTGAACTGGCCGGGGTTTGGGTGTTAAGGGCGAGCTCGACGGAACGGTGATGGTGCGGGCCCGTCGGCGGCGGAGAGCGCGTTCCGTGCTTGCCGGCCACGGTGGCTGTGCTACGGGTGTGCGCTGGCGTGCATGAGGCCACGCGGAGAGCCAGGGAGCGATGGGCGGCGCGGAACGGCGTTCTGCCGTGGTGTGCCTCCTGTCGGCCACCACGGGAGGTCCCGACGCCGCAGAAGACGCCGGCGAGGGCGAGCCAGCGCGCTACCGACGCCAGGAAGGCTCCACGCACGCGTGTGCAGCTTCGGACAAGAGGGAGAGGCGGCGAGGAACGTGCCAAGGGCACTGTGGCTGCGTGACTGAAACTGACGGACTGAAGATGACACTGAAAACTGAATTTTCTGAACTATGAACAGTAACAGTGCCCACCAGGTGTTCGACCGAATGTAATTGGCCTCTGGTGATTTTTCCTTGAGCTGATTTTTGGTGGAGTGGCTTCTCCTTGCTCAAATAGGCTGCCTGAATTTTGGTGGAATTTTTGGAGGAGTGTAGATATGAATTTCACCAAATTTGGCAAATCTGGTCCAAACTTGCAGAGACTGAATTTTGAAAAATTTGAAAAGAGGAGGAGTGGATCAAGATGGTTCTGGGTTGTGGGTTCAAAGGACAATCCAGGAGAATTGGTTTGAGGTCAAAACTCAAATGCAATAGGGCACTTGCTTTGAAAATCTCTCAGGCTCCAAATAATTTTCAGAATTGAATTGAGGGAAAAATAATTGGAATAAAAATCCAAAACCAGTTTGGATTAGTTGGGACAGAGAATTTAGGTTGATCACAAGTTGTAGGGGAGGTTTTGGAGGGGTTTTACCACATGGGCAAAAATGCCAAGTCATGGTGGTTCCAAGATATGAAAGTCCCAAATTTCATGGAGTTTCTTTTTAAAAGAAAAAGATTAAACTCCCAAAAATAATTTTGAGAGAGAACCCACAGAGAAGAAGTTTCAAAAGGTCAAACACCAAAGTTTGAAGCCAGAATAAAAACCTTGCCAAAGAAAATAAAGTTTCTTAAGAGGAAGGTTTTCTGGAAAATTTTAAATGGCCTCTTTTCAAAAACCACAAAGTTTTTGCTGAAAACCAAAGTAAAAATTTTTGGAGTGTCACAACACCTACCCCCTTAGGAAAAATCTCGTCCCCGAGATTTCAGCTGATCCTTAAATAAGTGTGGATGCTCTGTCCGAAGAAAATCCTCGCTTTCCCAGGTTGCTTCACTGTCGGTGTGATTGCTCCACTGGACTTTGAAAAACTTGATGGCTTTCTGTCGGGTCCTCCTTTCAGACACCTCTAATATTCTTATGGGACGTTCTCGATAAGTGAGGTCTGGCTGTATGTCAATGTTCTCATGAGATACTTGTTTCTCTGGGTTGCTTACGCACTTCCTTAACTGAGAGACGTGGAACACGTCGTGAATGTCGGACAAGTCTTCGGGTAAGTCTAGCTGGTAGGCTACAGTGCCTCTTCGTGCCACTATGCAAAATGGTCCAATGAATCTTGGTGCTAATTTTCCTTTAATCTTAAACCGTTGCAATCCTCTCATCGGGGATACTCTCAAGTATACGAATTCACCGGGTTCAAAGCTGACCCTACGATGTTTCTGATCATAATAACTTTTCTGTCGACTTTGAGCGGTCTTAAGTCGGTCCCTGATTAGCTTGACTTTTTCCTCGGCTTCTCTGAGCATATCTGGTCCGAAGATGCGGCTGTCTCCGGTCTCTGACCAATTTAATGGGGTACGACATCTCCTTCCGTATAGGGCTTCGAAAGGAGCCATTTGCAGGCTGGCCTGGTAACTGTTGTTGTATGCGAACTCGGCATATGGCAGGCTGTCCTCCCAACTGGTTCCATAGGTGAGGACACATGCTCTCAGCATGTCTTCTAAAACTTGGTTTACGCGTTCTGTTTGTCCATCAGTCTGAGGATGGTATGCGGTACTGAAGGCTAGTTGGGTTCCCAGAGCCTGTTGTAATTGCTCCCAAAATCTTGAGACGAACTGAGTGCCTCTGTCGGAAATTATAGTCTTCGGGACACCGTGCAGACAAACTATGCGGGAAAGATAAATCCTGGCAAGCCTCTGAGTGGTGTAGGTTGTCTTTACTGGAATAAAGTGTGCTACTTTGGTCAACCTGTCAGTGATGACCCATATGGCATCATTCCCGTGTCGTGACCGAGGTAATCCGACAATAAAATCCATCCCTATTTCATCCCATTTCCACTCAGGTATTTTGTTAGGTTGCAGTAGTCCGGCTGGTCTCTGATGTTCAGCTTTTATGCGTTGACACGAGTCGCAGCATGCAATGAAAGCGGCTATGTCCCTCTTCATACCGTGCCACCAAAATCTTTCCTGAATATCCTTATACATTTTGGTTCCTCCAGGGTGGATCGAATATGGAGTGGTGTGTGCTTCAGTTAAAACTTGTTGTTTAAGGTCTTCTATGTTTGGCACGCATAGCCTTTCTCCGTACCATAATATTCCTTCATTGTCTATGACGAATTCCGAGGCCTTGCCCATACTCAACTTCCTTTTAATTCCTTCAATGCTGGGGTGACCGGACTGAGCCTCTTTAATTTTCTCCACAAGGTGTGGTTGTATTTCCAACTTTGATATGGTGCCTTCTGCTACCATTATCAAGTTGAGCTTGACAAATTCTTGATGGAATTCGGGCCTCAAGCTGTGCAGATAGTTCCCGTCGGAGCTGGGGTTCCGACTCAGGGCATCGGCCACTACGTTTGCTTTCCCTGGATGGTAATGGATACCAACATCATAATCCTTTACCAATTCTAACCAGCGGCGTTGCCGTAAATTTAGTTCTGGCTGCGTAAAAATGTATTTGAGGCTTTTGTGATCCGTATATATCTCACATCGATTCCCAAGTAGAAAATGCCTCCATTCCTTGAGTGCATGAATAACTGCTGCCATTTCTAAATCATGAGTGGGATAATTTTCCTCGTGTTTGCGAAGTTGCCTTGAAGCGTAGGCGACAACCTCGCCTTCTTGCATCAACACGCATCCGAGACCCTTTCTGGATGCGTCACAAAATACTTCAAAATTCTTGTGTATATCGGGTACAATTAATACTGGTGCTGTTGTTAACTTCCGCTTTAGCTCTTGGAAGCTTTTCTCGCAGGCTTCTGTCCATTCAAACTTCTTATCTTTCTTGAGTAACTGTGTCATAGGCTTGGATATGGTGGAAAATCCTTCAATAAATCTGCGGTAATACCCTGCCATTCCCAAGAAACTTCGTATGTCTGTTACGCTGGCTGGTGACTTCCAGTCAAGTACGGCCTTGACTTTCTCTGGGTCCACTGCTATACCGTCTTGAGTCAGCACGTGGCCTAGAAAACCTACTTGTCTTAGCCAAAATTCGCACTTGCTGAACTTGGCATACAATTGGTGTTTCCTTAGCTCTCCTAGTACAATCCTGAGATGTTCTGCGTGCTCTTCTGGTGTTTTGGAGTATACCAGAATATCGTCGATGAATACTACGATGAATTTGTCCATAAACTTCATAAATACTTTGTTCATGAGGTGAACAAAATATGCCGGGGCGTTAGTTAATCCAAATGGCATCACTGTGAACTCGTACAGTCCATATCTGGAGGTGAAGGCTGTTTTGGGGATATCTTCCGTTCGTACCTTCAATTGATGGTATCCTGACCTTAAGTCAATCTTTGAGAATACCTTGGCCTGAGCAAGTTGATCAAACAAATCATTTATCCTTGGCATCGGGTATTTGTTTTTGACTGTGACCATGTTAAGTGCTCGATAGTCGATACACAATCTCAGCGTTCCATCCTTCTTCTTGGCAAATAAAATTGGTGATCCCCAAGGTGAGGAGCTAGCCCGAATGTACCCTTTATCCAGTAATTCCTTTATCTGCTTCTTCAATTCGATCAACTCAGATGGTGCCATTCTGTATGGTTTCTTGTATATGGGGGTGGTTCCTGGTGCTAGCTCAATGCGGAATTCTATTTCTCGATCTGGTGGCATGCCTGGCAGCTCTTCAGGGAATACATCTGGTATTTCACACACTACTGGAACCTTGTTTAGCTCAGAAACGTCCACCTTATTTAATCTCGGTTGCCGGGGTCTTTTTCCTTCCTTGGCTGATACTCTTATTGTCTTCCCTTGGTGGTGTGTGAGAATCACGGTCCTGTTGAAACAGTCTATAAAACCTTTATTGGTGGTTAGCCAATCCATCCCTAGGATGACATCCAGTCCTTTATTTTCCAATACAATAAGATTTGCGTAAAACTCCAATCCTTCAAACTCAATGACCACATTCTGACAGTAATTCTGAGAAACTTGCTGAATCCCGGGGGACTTGATTATTATGGATTTCTCCAAAGGAAGCATCGAAAAATTATTTTGCAAAGCAAAACTTTTCGAGATGAAAGAGTGAGAAGCTCCAGAATCAAACAAAACCATTGCAGGTATTGTGTTGACAGGAAACGTACCGAGTCCGATATCCGAAGCATTTTGTGCCTCCTCTTTGGTTACGTGGTTCAGATGACCCTTCCTGTGGTTATTGTTGGGATTGAAATTGTTTCGTTTGGGCGTTGAATTATTGCCGCCGTTGTTCGGCTTTGGGGTTGAGTTCCTTGGCTTGGGGCACTGTTTGGCATAATGCCCTTCTTCTCCACAAGCGTAACAAGTAACGCCGGGGCGATAGGTGAATTCCTTGTCCCTTGCATGAAAATTCTTGATTGGGCGTGAGACATTGGATGAGAATTTGGGTGTCCCACCCTTTTTAAAATCTATCTTGCTTCGGTGATTGCGAGTGGGGTTAGTCTGGTCCCTTTTTCGCTTGCGGATATCTTCTAGACTGCGTCTCTCATTTTCCAGAGTAATGGCCTTGTCCACCAGCGTTTTAAAATCAGGAAAAGTGTGCACGACCAGTTGGCATTTAAGTGCGGGCGCCAGGCCGTCAAGGAATTTCTCCATCTTCTTGATTTCAGTCATACGCTCCTCATTGGCGTAGCGGGATAATAGGGTAAATTGACTGTTGTAATCTGACACTGTCATGTTCCTTTGTTTGAGGTCATCAAATTCTCTCTTCTTGATTTTCATAATACTCTTAGGAATATGTGCACCACGGAAACCTTCCTTGAAATCATCCCAGGTTATGTCATTTTCGTTGGGATGCATGTGCAGAAAATTCTCCCACCACGATGCGGCTGCTCCTGTGAGATAGTGTGGAGCATATAGTACTTTCTCGAGATCTGAACACTTTGCAATAATTAATTTCCTCTCCATATCTCGAAGCCAGTCCTCGGCTTCAAGAGGCTTGTCAGTGTGAGAAAATGTTTGAGGACGTGTCTTCTGTAGCTCAGATAACTTGGAATGTTGCTGATACTGTCCATGGTGATTTCCCATGTTGATGACTTGGTTCATTATTTCACGATGTTGTTGCTGACTCTGTTCATAAAGGCGGCACATTTGTGAAAGTGCCGATTCATTTCCCGGTTGGCTTGACTGTCCCTGAGTGAACTCGTTGCTGGGTTGTGCATCATAATTTTCCTCTGATGGAATTGGCATGGAGCGAGTCCAAGGATGAGACATTTTTCACTCTGGGGATATATTTTGTAAAACCCATAAGAAAAGCGGAAAGAGTCGCAAAAACAAATCCATAAAATGCATAAAGCTGGCAAATAGAATTAAATAACTCAGCTTACTTAAGAAAAATAAAACGACTTGCGCACGGAGAAGGACTGCTCATTACACATCTTACACGCGGGCGGTAATTATACAGTACATCACTCAGGATATGCGTACCTAATCCTGACATGTTATTAAGGCTAGTGCACTTCTCCAGATCCTACATGATGCGAAAACAGGCTACTTCTCCCAGCCTATGCACATATCTTACAAAGCGGTACAACACGCGGCAGCTAAGCGTACTCAGGCAGAAATGTTGACGACCTCCCTTGCCCTGCCGAGGGCGAGGCGTAGCAAGGTTGGGGACTCGACCTCCTCCTCGCTAATGGGCTCCATACGTGTAGTGTTGCGCAGAGCGAGCAGAGCGGTCGCCAGGGGCGGAGCAACACGTACAGGAGTGGGCGCGAAGGTTGGTGTAGTGCGTGCTGGAGTGGGTGCAATGACTTGGTTAAATTCTTCGGTAGAAGGCAGGCGACGAGTAGGCGTAAAAGATGCTGATGACGAGACAAAAGTCGGTGGCGGAGCGATGGGTAGGAGCTCCCTCCTGTTGGCAGCACAGCCATGGACTGAGTCCATGCGGGTAGCTACGAAGTCGTTCACCAGGTTGTCGAAGGCTGCCTCCAGGGCCCGGAGATACTCAATGAGCATCTCAAAAGCCTCGTCTCGTGCTCCTCTGGGGCAGGAGTATGCGTAGTGACAGGTGTAAGGCACATGGCACGGAAGATAACGGTAACGACGAGTCTTCATCACGGGAAGGACATCCCTGAGACGAGCTATCGCCTCGCGGGCTGCCATCTGCATAGCATGCCTCTCCGTAGGCATGGCTCTTCCCATGAACCGGAAGCGGCGTAACTCACCACGCCCTCCCCTGAACTGCACCGCGGCCTGGTGCATTGTCAGACTGTCGTTGACTCGGTGCTGGTAGAGTATGAAGACTGGGCGCACGGATGGCCCCATCGCAACCTGAACGATGGAAGAAAGAAGCTTGACGAACCCATCTGGTACGTTGGCGAAGGTCTGAGACTCGCAGCTGACGTCGGCCATCTACAAAAGTAGGCAAAATTCTGCAGGGTCAGATCATAAATTTATGCTGACTGACAGAAAATGACTACCATTGCAAAACTATAAATTAGCTCTATCAGGCTAATAACCAATTAGCGATCGCACCTAGTGGCTTCCTACAGTCAGCCTGGCTCTGGTACCAAGCTTGTCACGACCGGTTTTCCAATAAAAATATTTATTGAAAAGCCAATCTTTTAAGTCCAGTATGAGAGAAATCCTCCACATTGGCAGACAAATTCTTGATACAATAAGCCAGTAGCATAAAATATATTACAGGGTCGAACTACGGTTGCTCAACCAAATTATTACAAGCACGCCAATAATCATACATAATGGCGGACAGAACACAGTGGTGTGGAGACATACTACTGACTCAAGGATAGGCTGGTGGTGGAAAAACACAGCGGGGAGAGAAATACAAGACTCTACGTCTGTCATCTCATCGAGCGTCGAGGAGAGGCTCGATGAATTTATTTGGTAGCGGAAGCGGATATAAAACAGTGGCCAAATCCAGGGTCGCACAAGACTGACTGGGACTCCTCTAAGTGTCGGGCTCGCTATCGAACTCTTCATCCATGAGATCGCCTTCGTCAGCATCTGGCCAAATCAACAAGCCAGTGAGTACTTTGAAAGTACTCGCAAGACAGTTCGGACGTAAGATATAACAAATGCATGCATGGATGCAACATGATTAATT
>NC_057812.1:54800141-54824315 GCF_018294505.1 Triticum aestivum | reverse complement strand
AAGAAATGCCACAGTCGGACGTCTGAGCGACATCACATAAAGGGCTTTAAAAGAAATGCCACAGTCGGACGTCTGAGCGACATCGCAGAAAGGGCTTTAAAAGAAATGCCACAGTCGGACGTCTGAGCGACATCACATAAAGGGCTTTTAAAGAAATGCCACAGTCGGACGTCTGAGCGACATCACATAAAGGGCTTTTATTCACAAGTAAATAATACTCATAATAGACATTCAATTCATGAAAACAAACGGGTTAGTCCATCCACAGGAGTGATCATTTAACCGGACTTAGCACTCATGCGATTCACCGGAGTCTCTGTCATCAAAGCTGATAATTGATTAGGATAAGAAGGAACGAAACTTGACATGGAAGAGATGATTTGGAGGAATATATGACTCTGCAGAGTTTGTACAAAATTTTTCCCACAGTCAACGGATTTCCGTAGTCACGAAGGACTAGTTCCGTTTACGGTATTTCAGAAGAAAACACAGCTAACCGGTACACACCTATCCTACCTCTCGATGCTAGGAATCACCCTAGTCATCGTCCAAGAAAAACTTTTGAGACGGGGAGATCACATTCTCGAATAGCATGGGATCAAATTTATATACGCGCGCTCTAAGGGGTGCCCCCCCTCTCGGTCCCAACCGGGAACACCCATGCCCCCTGACCGGATGACTGGCTTTAATCCAGGGCCATGGAACCATCATCAAGGCCTCTCCTCTTTGGTGTGTACCAGGAAAGCGGTTTGGAACTTACTAAACCATATTCCTTGCGGAAAACATGTGGTAGTACAAGGAAGGAAATGATAGGTACTGGACCGATATGGTTTGACACTGAAGTCACATAGTCTGGCGTAAGACTGGCATGCTACAACACTGCCGTCGTACCCATCCTCATGCCAACACATGGCCATTCATATTCACATTCATCCACGTATGGATCATCGAACTCACTTACCTCATTATCACATAAAATAACGTTCATCGGTATACTCACCGACATGCCATGAAACTAACTATATGCAAAACATGCCAAGACACTCATCATATCAAAAGTTCAAGCATGCTTGCCTGGTTCAGAGTAGTCGGAGCCTAGCTCGGTGAAGTTCGCGGCTCCGTCACCTCCTTCGGTATCTACGTTTAAAGAAGATATATGCGCTAACGTAAATACCAAGGAGAGCACAGAAGGTAAACCACATATTTTTCAAATAAATCTGATAAAAAACTAGACAAAATTTTAAAGAGAACAGAAAAAGAATCAATCAAAAATACTTTTCTGATTAAAAGTTATAAGGGTTTTTGTCCAGGGACTTATCTGTAATGAAACAGAAGATTTCCAGGGGCTAGTTTATAAAAGCAGAAAACGCTTCGGTAGCGATTACGCCAGCCCGAAGAGAAAACGTATTTGGCAGAAGGCGTTTTCAGATAACGCTTCGTTTAGAAAGGACAGAGAGGCTGACAGCGGGTCCCACTTGTCATGTTTAAATATTCAAATGGGAGGGACGAGGCTCGTCGGCGCCCGAGAGCTGCTGTGGTCGCCGGCGGCGATCCACGGCGAGGCATGGGGATCAGAGGTTACCAATGTGCTCACCGTGTCCTTCCGCAACGGTGGGTGGTGGTGTTGGTCGCCGGTGAGCAGCACGTCGACGGCGGTCTCCACTCCGGCGGACGGTGGTTCGGGCGTGGATGGAGCTCGTCGGAGAGGGCTGCAAAGATTAAATTGAGGTGGGGGTTAGACTACTGGGTGCAAGAGAGGGCTACGGACGAGGTTTGGGCGCCGGAGGTGGCCTCACCGAAGTGAATCGAGCTGGAGGCCGAGGCGGGGCGAGGCGGCCGGAGCTGGGGGAGGAGACCTCCTCGAGGTCCCCCTAGTGGCCTGGCAGGGTGTTGGTGAGTAGTGGAGGTGCTACGTGCACGAGAGTGAGCTTGGGACCCCTTTATATAGGCGGTCCGAGGCGGTTGCCGTGAACGAGGATCACCGGCGAGCGATTACGGGGGCGCAGTGCTCGGTCGGGGTGGTTAGGGGGTCGAGCATCATCACGGAGGTCCAACGGGTCAGTTTTGGTATTGAACTGGCCGGGGTTTGGGTGTTAAGGGCGAGCTCGACGGAACGGTGATGGTGCGGGCCCGTCGGCGGCGGAGAGCGCGTTCCGTGCTTGCCGGCCACGGTGGCTGTGCTACGGGCGTGCGCTGGCGTGCATGAGGCCACGCGGAGAGCCAGGGAGCGATGGGCGGCGCGGAACGGCGTTCTGCCGTGGTGTGCCTCCTGTCGGCCGCCACGGGAGGTCCCGACGCCGCAGAAGACGCCGGCGAGGGCGAGCCAGCGCGCTACCGACGCCAGGAAGGCTCCACGCACGCGTGTGCAGCTTCGGACAAGAGGGAGAGGCGGCGAGGAACGTGCCAAGGGCACTGTGGCCGCGTGACTGAAACTGACGGACTGAAGATGACACTGAAAACTGAATTTTCTGAACTATGAACAGTAACAGTGCCCACCAGGTGTTCGACCGAATGTAATTGGCCTCTGGTGATTTTTCCTTGAGCTGATTTTTGGTGGAGTGGCTTCTCCTTGCTCAAATAGGCTGCCTGAATTTTGGTGGAATTTTTGGAGGAGTGTAGATATGAATTTCACCAAATTTGGCAAATCTGGTCCAAACTTGCAGAGACTGAATTTTGAAAAATTTGAAAAGAGGAGGAGTGGATCAAGATGGTTCTGGGTTGTGGGTTCAAAGGACAATCCAAGAGAATTGGTTTGTGGTCAAAACTCAAATGCAATAGGGCACTTGCTTTGAAAATCTCTCAGGCTCCAAATAATTTTCAGAATTGAATTGAGGGAAAAATAATTGAAATAAAAATCCAAAACTAGTTTGGATTAGTTGGGACAGAGAATTTAGGTTGATCACAAGTTGTAGGGGAGGTTTCGGAGGGGTTTTACCACATGGGCAAAAATGCCAAGTCATGGTGGTTCCAAGATATGAAAGTCCCAAATTTCATGCAGTTTCTTTTTAAAAGAAAAAGATTAAACTCCCAAAAATAATTTTGAGAGAGAACCCACAGAGAAGAAGTTTCACAAGGTCAAACACCAAAGTTTGAAGCCAGAATAAAAACCTTGCCAAAGAAAAGAAAGTTTCTTAAGAGGAAGGTTTTCTGGAAAATTTTAAATGGCCTCTTTTCAAAAACCACAAAGTTTTTGCTGAAAACCAAAGTAAAAAATTTTGGAGTGTCACATTTTTGCACTATTTATTTTCTTTATTTTGCTTTAATTTTAAATTCTGTTTGCTTTTAGGTTAGCAAAATTATAAACTTTCTGTTAGAGCCATTAGTTTTAGAAAAATTATAAACTTTCTGTTAGTGCCATTAGTTTACAAATTTGAATAGTTAAAATATAAATTCTTTGAAATTTGTGTGAATCACAAGTTTGTGATTAACTTACTAAAAAAATGAGAATAGATGCGCTTATAGAGAAAATTCGACCTAAATTCATACTAAATTTCTATGAATTTTAGAAAGGTTCACTATGAATTTAGGTTAAACTTTTCTCTATTAGGGTATCTATTTTCACTTTGAGAGGAGCTAAACAAGGCAAGGAGGGAAGGGCTTATAAACCGGTGTGAGCCCCCTTCCATTGGCGAGGTGGGACTAAACTCTGCCCGCAACGAGGACCAACCCTTTAGTCTCGGTTTGTGGCACAAACCGGGACTAATGGTCATGGGCCAGGGGCGAGGAGCAAAATTATAAACTTTCTGTTAGTGCCATTAGTTTTAGAAAAATTATAAACTTTCTGTTAGTGCCATTAGTTTTCAAATTTGAATTCTTTGATATTTGTTTGAATCACAAGTTTGTGATTAACTTTACTTTTTCTAGTTTTTTTTTGTTTTTTGCATTATTTATTTTCTTTTGTTTTTTGTATTTTTTAATTCTTTTTGCTTTTAGGTCAGAAAAATTATAAACTTTCTGTTAGTGCCATTTGCTTTAGAAAAATTATAAACTTTCTGTTAGTGCCATTAGTTTTCAAATTTGAATAGTTAAAATTTGAATAATGGTATTACGAGGGCCGAACCATAAGACATGAAAGCATTTCAAATGAACTCTGAAAAAGTGGAAAGTTGGCATGGAATCATAATTTCACCCACATAGCATGTGCATGTACAAAACGGACAATGGTAGCATGTTCGTGTGTTACAAAGTTGGCATGGTATCATCATAATAGTTGTGGGAGAAAGTCTTCACTTTTTCTTCGCTTGTGTCATTTGCTTATTGCGCCGTGACCATGGATAATCTTCATTGTTTATCAGGATGCTTGGGTCAGCCTTGACATTAATGGGAGGAATTTCATGAAACTTTTCATAATCTTCAGACATGTGTGTCTTGCCGTCCACTCCCAGGACGTCCCATTTTCCTGAAAGAACTATGCGGCGCTTTGGCTCATCGTATGGTGTATTCGCTTCCTTATCTTTTCTTTTTCTCGGTTTGGTAGACATGTCCTTCACATAGATAACCTGTGCCACATCATTGGCTAGGACAAACGGTTCGTCAGTGTACCCAAGATTTTTCAGATCCACTGTTGTCATTCCGTACTGTGGGTCTACCTGTACCCTGCCGCGTGACAGATTGACCCATTTGCACTTAAACAAAGGGACCTTAAAATCAGGTCCGTAGTCAAGTTCCCATATGTCCACTATGTAACCATAATATGTGTCCTTTCCGCTCTCGGTTGCTGCATCAAAGCGGACACCGCTGTTTCGGTTGGTGCTCTTTTGATCTTGGGCGATCGTGTAAAATGTATTCCCATTTATCTCATATCCTTTGTAAGTCAATACAGTCAAAGATGGTCCCCTGGACAACAAGTACAACTCATCACAAACAGTGTTGTCACCTCTGAGACGTGTTTCCAACCAACTGCTGAAAGTCCTGATGTGTTCACATGTAATCCAGTCGTCGCACCGCTCCGGGTGTTTGGAGCGGAGACTGTTCTTGTGTTCACCGACATACGGGGTCACCAAGGTAGAGTTCTGTAGAACTGTATAGTGTGCTTGAGACCAAGAATATCCGTCCCTGTATATTATTGAGTCTCTTCCAAGAGTGCCTTTTCCAGTCAGTCTCCCCTCATACCGTGATTTAGGGAGACCTATCTTCTTAAGGCCAGGAATGAAGTCAACACAAAACCCGATAACATCCTCTGTTTGATGGCCCATGGAGATCCTTCCTTCTGGCCTAGCGCAGCTACGTACATATTTATTTAGGACTCCATGAACCTCTCAAAGGGGAACATATTGTGTAGAAATACAGGCCCCAGGATGACAATCTCGTCGACTAGATGAACTAGGACGTGCGTCATGATATTGAAGAAGGATGGTGGGAACACCAACTCGAAACTGACAAGACATTGTGCCACCTCACTCCTTAGCCTTGGTACGATTTCTAGATCGATCACCTTCTGAGAGATTGCATTGAGGAATGCACATAGCTTCACAATGGCTAATCGGACGTTTTCTGGTAGAAGCCCCCTCAATGCAACTGGAAGCAGTTGCATCATAATCACGTGGCAGTCATGAGACTTTAGGTTCTGAAACTTTTTCTCTGGCATATTTATTATTCCCTTTATATTCGACGAGAAGCCAGTCGTGACCTTCATACTGAGCAGGCATTCAAAGAAGATTTCTTTCTATTCTTTCGTAAGAGCGTAGCTGGCCAGACCTTTATACTGCTTCGGAGGCATGCCGTCTTTTTCGTGCAAACATTGCAGGTCCTCCCGTGCCTTAGGTGTATCTTTTGTCTTCCCATACGCGCCCAAGAAGCCTAGCAGGTTCCCGCAAAGGTTCTTCGTCACGTGCATCACGTCGATTGAAGAGCGGACCTCTAGGTATTTCCAGTAGGGTTGGTCCCAAAATATAGATTTCTTCTTCCACATGGGTGTGTGTCCCTCAGCGTCATTCGGAACAGCTAGTCCACCGGGACCCTTTCCAAAGATTACGTAGTGTAAATCATTGACCAGAGCAAGTACGTGATCACCGGTACGCATGGCGGGCTTCTTCCGGTGATCTGCCTCGCCTTGGAAATGCTTGCCTTTCTTTCGACATTGATGGTTGGTCGGAAGAAATCGACGATGGCCCAGGTACACATTCTTCCTACATTTGTCCAGGTATATACTTTCAGTGTCATCTAAACAGTGCGTGCATGCGTGGTATCCTTTGTTTGTCTGTCCTGAAAGGTTACTGAGAGCGGGCCAATCGTTGATGGTCACGAACAGCAACTCCTTAAGGTTAAATTCCTCCTGTCTGTGCTCATCCCACGTACGTACACCGTTTCCATTCCACAGCTGTAAAAGTTCTTCAACTAATGGCCTTAGGTACACATCAATGTCGTTGCCGGGTTGCTTAGGGCCTTGGATGAGAACTGGCATCATAATGAACTTCCGCTTCATGCACATCCAAGGAGGAAGGTTATACATACATAGAGTCAGGGGCCAGGTGCTTTGATTGCTGCTCTGCTCCCTGAAAGGATTAATGCCATCCGTGCTTAAAGCAAACCATACATTCCCTGGGTCCTTTGCGAACTCATCCCAGTACTTTCTCTCGATTTTTCTCCACTGCAACCCGTCAGCGGGTGCTCTCAACTTCCCATCTTTCTTTCGGTTCTCACTATGCCATCGCATCAACTTGGCATGCTCTTCATTTCTGAACAGACATTTCAACCGTGGTATTATAGGAGCATACCACATCACCTTCGCAGGAACCCTCTTCCTGGGGGGCTCGCCGTCAACATCACCAGGGTCATCTCGTCTGATCTTATACCGCAATGCACCGCATACCGGGCATGTGTTCAGATCCTTGTATGCACCGCAGTAGAGGATGCAGTCATTAGGGCATGCATGTATCTTCTCCACCTCCAATCCTAGAGGGCATACGACCTTCTTTGTTGCGTATGTACTGTCGGGCAATTTGTTATCCTTTGGAAGCTTCTTCTTCAATATTTTCAGTAGCTTCTCAAATCCTTTGTCAGCCACAGCATTCTCTGCCTTCCAATGCAGCAATTCCAGTACAGTACCGAGCTTTGTGTTGCCATCTTCGCAATTGGGGTATAACCCTTTTTTGTGATCCTCTATCATGCGATCGAACTTCAGCTTCTCCTTTTGACTTTCGCATTGCGTCCTTGCATCGACAATGACCCAACGGAGATCATCATCATCGGGCACATCATCTGGTTCCTCTTGATCTTCAGCAACTTCACCCGTTGCAGCATCAATGGGCACATCGTCTGGTTCCTCTTGATCTTCACCAGCTCCCCCCGTTGCAGCATCACCGTATTCAGGGGGCACATAGTTGTCATTGTACTCTTCTTCTTCGCCGTCTTCCATCATAACCCCTATTTCTCCGTGCCTCGTACAAACATTATAGTGTGGCATGAAACCCTTGTAAAGCAGGTGGGAGTGAAGGATTTTCCGGTTAGAGTAAGACCTCATATTCCCACATTTAGTGCATGGACAACACATAAAACCATTCTGCTTGTTTGCCTCAGCCGCATCGAGAAACTCATGCACGCCCTTAATGTACTCGTAGGTGTGTCTGTCACCGTACATCCATTGTCGGTTCATCTGCGTTCATTATATATAATTAAGTGTCCAAATTAATAGAAGTTCATCATCACATTAAAACCAAAGTGCATACATAGTTCTTATCTAACAACATATAGCTCTCCACAGCATCTAATTAATTAAACCATACATTGAAACTATGTAAAACATTTCAATGCGAAATCAAATGCGATCATAATCGCAACCAAGGTAACAATTGATCCAACGGCATAATGATACCAAGCCTTGGTATGAATGCCATATTTTCTTATCTTTCTAATCTTCAATCGCATTGCATCCATCTTGATCTTGTGATCATCGACGACATCTGCAACATGCAACTCCAATATCATCTTCTCCTCCTCAATTTTTTTTATTTTTTCCTTCAACAAATTATTTTCTTCTTCAACTAAATTTAACCTCTCGACAATAGGGTCGGTTGGCATTTCCGATTCACATACATCCTACATAAATAAAATCTATGTCACATTGGTCGACATAATTTTGATAAACAATAAATGAACCAATAGTTATAAAGATAATATATGTACCACATCCGAATCATAGACAGGACGAGGGCCGACGGGGGCGGATACCAAAACCATCGCACTATATAAGATGCAATAATAAAAGTAAGAAAATAATACAAGTATCTATGTAAACATACAAGTAAGAATATTTTTCCTTTCAGAAAGAAGATAAGAACAAGAGGCTCACCACGGTGGTGCTGGCGATGAGCTCGGCGCGGGTGATCGACGGTGGTGAAGACGGGGACGGGGCATGATGGACCGCTAAACCTAGACAAATATTATGGAAAATGGAGCTTGGAGGTCGCGCTTGGAGAGGAGAAAGCTTAAGTAGTGTGGCTCGGGCATTCCATCGAAAAACAGGGAAAAACAGAGCACTAGAGTGCTCTGCTCGCGAGCGAGGGGTATATATAGGCACCTCGTTGGTCCCGGTTGGTGACATGAACCGGGACTAAAGGGGAGCCTTTGGTCCCGGTTCAAGCCACCAACATGGCCCGGCTGGCCCCCTGGGCTCGCGAACCGGGACCAATGCCCCCATTGGTCCCGGTTCTGGACTGAACCGGGACTACTGGGCTGACCCGGCCTGGACCAAAGCCCTGTTTTCTACTAGTGATATATGTTGATCACTATGAGGAACTTGAAAGATGAAAGAACCAAGATTTTTCCCTCAACTACGAGGGGAGGTAAGGAACTACCATCTAGCTATGCACTTGATTCACCTTGTGTTATGAGTAAATTTGCGACACCTACACCTGTTATTGATTCTGATATGTTGCATGTTATTGATGATGCCACTTCTGCTATGCATGATGCTTATGATGAAACTACTTCTATGCTTGATAATACTATGCCATTAGGTGAATTTCTTGATGAACAACTTGCTAGGGTTAGAGAGAATGAAATTATTAAAACAGATAATATTGATGAAAGTGATGATGAAGATTCTCCCCCTAGATATGAATTGCCTAATGTGCCTGAGGGTTATGTTGTGGATGAAGAAACTACTAGAGACCATTTTGCTTGCAAAGATAGATATGATCTTAAGAAACTGTTAGCTAAGTTGAAAGAAAAGTCTTTGAATGCTAGAATGAAATATGACCCTACTTTTGCTACATCACCTATCTGCATTTCTGACAAGGATTATGATTTCTCTATTGATCCTGAGTTAATTACTTTGGTTGAATCTGATCCTTTTTATGGCTATGAATCTGAAACTGTTGTGGCACATCTTACTAAATGGAATGATATAGCCACCCTATTCACTCATGAGGAAAAAAATCGTTACTACTATATCATTAAGTTATTTCTGTTCTCATTAAAGGGTGATGCTAAAACATTGTTTAATTCTCTTGCTCCTGATTGTGTGCATAGTCCCTAGGATATGATTTATTACTTCTCTGCTAAATATTTCCGTGTTCATAAGAAACAAGCTGCCTTAAGGGAAATATATAATTTTGTGCAAATTGAAGAAGAGAGTCTCCCAAAAGCTTGGGGGAGGCTTCTACGATTACGTAATGCTTTTCTTGATTACCCTCTCAAGAAAAATGGAATACTTGATATCTTTTATAATGGGCTAAACCGATGCTTCCAGAGACCACCTGGATAGTTGTGCTGGTTGTGTTTTCAGGGAAAGAACTATTGTGCAAGCTGAATTTCTATTGAATAATATATTTTGTAATGATAATGATTGGACTCCTCCTCAACCAACTCCTAAGCCAACTCCGAAGAAAAGGGGTATTCTATTTCTCAGTCCTGAAGATATGCATGAGGCAAAGAATTATATGAAAGAAAAGGGTATTACAGATGAAGATGTTAAGAATTTACCACCTATTGAAGATATGCATGGTCTTGATAACCCGACACAGGTAGTGAATGTAAATTCTCTCTATAGATTTGATGAAGGTGATATTCCTCGTAATAAGTTTGCTAGCCAATGCTTGGATGAGTTTGATAATTTTATTGTTAAACAAGAAAACTTCAATGCTTATGTTGGTAGACAATTGAAACATAATGCTTATATGATTGAACACTTGAGTGATTATATGTCTAGAGTTAAAGGTCACCTTAGACTTATTAGTAAACATGCTTCTATGGTAACCACTCAAGTAGAACAAGTGCTTAAAGCACAAGATGATTTGCTCAATGAATTAAATAATAAGAAAAATGATAATGATGTTAGAGTTGTAACTAGAGGCGGTAAAATGACTCAGGAACCTTTGTATCCCGAGGGCCACCCTAAGAGAGTTGAGCAAGATTCTCATAGAACTAATGTTGATGCACCTAGTCCTTCTAAGAAGAAGAAAAAGAAAAATGATAGGACTTTGCATGCTTCTAGTGAACTTGTTGTTGACACACCTAAGAATCCCAATGATATTTCTAATTCTGATGCTGAAACACTATCTGGTAATGAACATGAACCTAGTGATAATGCTAATGATGATGTTCATATTGATGCTCAACCTAGCAATAACAATGATGTAGAGATTGAACCTGTTGTTGATCTTCATAACCCACAATCAAAGAATCAATGTTATGATAAGAGAGACTTCGTTGCTAGGAAGCACAGTAAAGAAAGAGAACCATGGGTTCAGAAACCCATACATTTTCCTCCTAAACCATCCAACAAAAAGGATGATGAGGATTTTGAGCGCTTTGCTGAAATGATTAGACCTATCTTTTTGCGTATGTGTTTCACTGATATGCTTAAAATGAATCCTTATGCTAAGTATATGAAAGATATTATTACAAATAAAAGAAAGATACCGGACGCTGGAATTTCCAACATGCTTGCCAATTATACTTTTAAAGGTGGAATACCAAAGAAACTAGGAGATCCCAGAGTACCAACTATACCATGCTCCATTAAAAGAAACTATGTTAAAACTGCTTTATGTGATCTTGGAGCCGGCGTTAGTGTTATGCCTCTCACTTTATATCGTAGACTTGATTTGAATAAGTTGACACCTACTGAAATATCTTTGCAAATGGCCGATAAATCAACTGCTATACTTGTCGGTATCTGTGAAGATGTTCCTGTTGTGGTTGCAAACGTTACTATTTTAGTTTACTTTGTTATTCTTCATATAGGACGAACGTATGTCTATTATCCTTGGTAGACCCTTTTTGAATACAGCTGGGGCTGTTATTGTTTGCAGCAAAGGCAATGTCACTTTTCATGTTAATGGTAAAAGAAAGAACCTCAGGTCCATAGTATCAATTCTATTGGAAAATTTTCAACGATTACTATTGGAGGTTTTGAATTCCCTCTTCCTACTGTCAAGAAGAAATATGATATTCTTATTGTTGGGGACATGCATATCCCTGTTGAGGTAACCTAGTGTTATTCGAAAATTCTCCGGTTTCATGCGATTGGGAAAGAGTTTGTTAACAAGACTTGATCAACCTTGTTAGTGGATTCCTTTTGATGAGCATGAGATGGATGAAGTTAGAAAGCACAACTCTCTGTACCCTCCTTTTAATTTCTGTTATTTAGATTAAATAAAGAAAAAATATTATTCTTTGTCTGTATTCTGAATTATCCTTGCAATAAAAATACCTCAAAAATAAAAGTTCTCCAAATGTCCTGAAAATAAAATATGATTTTTTGTTGAATACTAGAAAAAAGGCCCATACGTTGCAACGATACGAAATGAAAATGGTTATAAACTCAAAATACATTTTACTATTTAAATAATGTTGGAGGTAGCATAACAATATTAGATGTAAATGAAAGTACCAAGGACCATATTCTTGACACAAAGAGTGAAAATTCACTAATACTTCAAGAAAGAAAAGAAATCCCCTGAGGTTAGAAGCAAAATGATGGACCTCGTGTTCATGCTTCACTTGTGAAGTTAACGTGAAGATGACATCAAAACAGGAAGTAAAAAATCAAAGATATTAAAAGTGTTAGTAATCAAAGGAGATAAGCAACGTCCAACAAAAAGAGAAAACATTAATATTCTGAGTAATTGCGTACCAGTCACACCTTAAACCATTTGCTACACAACGATTGTCGCATATAAGGAGTAAGTATATTTCCTTTTTTGCGAAAAACTTTCAATATATTCATCTTCCATTATCTATTTCCCTTTTTCTTTTACTAAACATATGTACACTGTTTATCATGCCTACTTTTCTAGATCACAACCGATGTCTTGGCCTGCGTGCCACTTGTAGTATCTTTGTCTGTTCAACTTGTGGAATATTGTAATTTAAAAAACATGTGGAATATTAGCACATTTTGGACCCATTCCAGGCCTTGTGCATGAACGCCGATTTAATCAGTCTCTTTAATTAATAATCGGCCTCCATTAAATCCATCAATCTGCCTTTAATTAATCCCTCCATTCCATATATGAGCGAGATTTAATTGGGGTCTTTCTCCCATAATTCAGGATTGCTGGGATTTGATCTGGTCTCTCTCCCATTAATTTCACCAAACCATCTCTCTCCCCATAATTTTCCCTTTGATTCCTTTAATGTATGAGCGCCCAATTTAATTCCTCTTCTCCCGTAGTTCCTTCTTTTTGGGAAGCATGATCGCTATGTATGCATATCCTCGCTACTTCTACATGTAAACAAGACTTGTCTCAATTGGTGGCAGCGCTCAACATTGAAGTGGAGGTCGTGAGCTCGATCTCCCGTGAGCAATTATTTTTCTCCACCTTCTTTATTTTCACAATAGCCTGATAGTGGGATGAGGCTCAATGTGGCGATGTGGCCCAAGCACTTGATGTAGGAAGGTTTGTGACGGACTGGACCAAATCTTTAGTGAGTACCCCAAACTAGTACCACCTCGTTTATATTACGATTTTGTCCATACAAATTGTAAAAGCATATTATGGCATGAGAAGAAAGCGTATTGTGATGGTGAACCCGACAAAGTGAATCCATGCTTTATTATTAGGGAGAGATTTAAGAATTTCTAGCACTAAGAAAACACCAGGGGCACTCACCATTTGTCCATGAGGGTACAGGGCGCGCCGACCCCCCTTGGGCTGCTCTCCCTACCTCGTGGGCCCCATGTGGCCCCCCTCCACTTATTCCATCACCCACACACTTCGTCTTCCTCCAGAAAAAAATCACCCCGTAGGTCAAACCCGTGTTCTAGTACATCTTGCTGCCATTTTTGATCTCCTTGCTCAAAGCTCCATTGACAAAACTGTTTTGGGGGATTGTTCTTCGGTATGTGACTCCTCCCATGGTCCAATTAGTTTTTGTTCTCGTGTGTTATTTATTGCAAATTTTTGCTGCTCAGGTGACCCTGTTCTTGGGCTTGCATGTCAAATTTATATGGTCAAAAGTAGTTTTAATGCATGGTATAGCCTCTAGGCACTTGTGGGAGTAGTTGCTATCAATCTTGTTGAGTTTGGTTCAATTTTACTTTGAGTCACTAAAATTTCAGAAATTTTTCATAGAAAGAAAAATGCATAGTGATACCTCTTGAGCACTGCGTTGGTTTTCCCTTGAAGAGGAAAGGGTGATGCAGCAAAGTAGCGTAAGTATTTCGCTTAGTTTTTGAGAACCAAGGTATCAATCCAGTAGGAGGCTACGCGCGAGTCCCTTGCATCTACACAAAACAAATAAATCCTCGCAACCAACGCGATAAGGGGTTGTCAATCCCTACACGGTCACTTACGAGAGTGAGATCTGATAGATATGATAAAATAATATTTTTGGTATTTCTATGATAAAGATGCAAAGTAAAATAAAAGTCAGTGAAAAAAACTAAGTGTTGGAAGATTAATATGATAGAAGATAGACCCGGGGGCCATAGGTGGGTGAACAAATTACTGTTGAGCAATTGAAAGAATTGAGCATAGTTATGAGAATACCTAGGTATGATCATGTATATAGGCATCACGTCAGAGACAAGTAGACCGACTCCTGCCTACATCTTCTACTATTACTCCACACATCGACCGCTATCCGGCATGCATCTAGAGTATTAAGTTCATAAAAATAGAGTAACATTTTAAGCAAGATGACATGATGTAGAGGGATAAATTCATGCAATATGATAAAAACCCCATCTTGTTATCCTCGATGTCAACAATGGAATACGTGCCTTGCTGCCCCTACTGTCACTAGGAAAGGACACCACAAGATTGAACCCAAAGCTAAGCACTTCTCCCATTGCAAGAAAGATCAATCTAGTAGGCCAAACCAAACTGATAATTTGAAAAGACTTGCAAAGATAACCAATCAAACATAAAATAATTCAGAGAAGATTCAAATATTGTTCATAGATAAACTTGATCACAAACCCACAATTCATCGGTCTCAACAAGCACACCGCAAAAGAAGATTACATCGAATAGATCTCCATGAGAGAGCGGGGGAACATTGTATTGAGATCCGAAAAGAGAGAAGAAGCCATCTAAATAATAACTATGGACCCGAAGGTCTGAGGTAAACTACTCACACTTCATCGGAAAGGCTATGGTGTTGATGTAGAAGCCCTCTATGATCGATGCCCCCTCCGACGGAGCACCGGAACAGGCCCCAGGATCCGATCTCGTGGATACAAAAAGTTACGATGGTGGAATTAGGGTTTTGGATCCGTGTTTGATCGTTTGGGGGTACGTAGGTATATATAGGAGGAAGGAGTACGTCGGTGGAGCAACAGGGGGCCCACGAGGGTGGAGGGCGCGCCTGAGGGGTATGCGCGCCCCCTACCTCGTGGCCTCCTGGTTGATTTCTTGACGTAGGGTCCAAGTCCTCTTGATCATGTTCATTTCGAAAATCACGTTCTCGAAGGTTTCATTCCGTTTGGAATCTGTTTGATATTCCTTTTCTTCGAAACCCTAAAATAGGGAAAAAACAGCAATTCTGGGCTGGGATACGTTGGAGACGTATCAAGCATCCCCAAGCTTAATTCCTGCTCGTCCTCGAGTACGTAAATGATAAAAACAGAATTTTTGATGTGGAATGCTACTAGGCATAATTTCAATGTAATTCTTATTAATTGTGGCATGAATATTCAGATCCGAAAGATTCAAGACAAAAGTTCAAAATTGACATAGAAATAATAATACTTCAAGCATACTAACTAAGCAATTATGTCTCTTCAAAATAACAAGGCCAAAGAAAGTTATCCCTACAAAATCATATAGTCTGTCTATGCTCTATCTTCACCACACAAAGTAAGTGATGACAAGGCCAAATCATGCACAACCCCGATGACAAGGCAAGAAATTGTTTCATACTTTTGGTGTTCTCAAACTTTTTCAGTCTTCACGCAATACATGAGTGTGAGCCATGGACATAGCACTTTAGGTGGAATATAATGGTGGTTGTGGAGGAGACGAAAAAGGGAAGATAGTCTCACATGAACTAGGCATATGAACGGGCTATGGAGATGCCCATCAATAGATATCAATGTGAGTGAGTAGGGATTGCCATGCAATGGATGCACTAGAGCTATAACTATATGAAAGCTCAACAAAAGGAACTGAGTGGGTGTGCATCCAACTCGCTTGCTCACGAAGACCTAGGGCAATTTGAGGAAGCCCATCATTGGAATATGCAAGCCAAGTTCTATAATGAAAAATTCCCACTAGTATATGAAAGTGATAACATAGGAGACTCTCTATTATGAAGATCATGGTGCTAGTTTGAAGCACGAGTGTGGTAAAAGGATAGTAGCATTGTCCCTTCTCTCTTTTTCTCTCATATTTTTTCATTTGGGCCTTCTCTTTTTTCTTTTTTTGTGGCCTCTTTTTTTGGGCTTCTTTGGCCTCTCTTTTTTATCTGGAGTCTCATCCTGACTTGTGGGGGAATCATAGTCTCCATCATCCTTTCCTCACTTAGGACAATGCTCTAAAAATGATGATCATCACACTTTTATTTACTTACAACTCAATACTTAGAAAAAAATATGACTCTATGTGAATGCCTCCGGCGGTGTACCGGGATATGCAATGAATCAAGAGTGACATGTATGAAAGAATTATGAATGGTGGCTTTCCCACAAATACAATGTCAATTACATGATCATGCAAAGCAATATGACAATGATGGAGCGTGTCATAGTAAACTCGGAATTGCTATGGAAATGCCTTGATAGGTAGGTATGATGTCTGTTTTGAGGAAGGTATATGGTGGGTGTATGATACCGGCGAAAAGGTGTGCGGTATTAGAGAGGCTAGCAGTGGTGGAAGGGTGAGAGTGCGTATGATCCATGGACTCACCATTAGTCATAAAGAACTCATATACTTATTTCAAAAATCTACAAGTTATCAAAGCAAAGTATTACGCACATGCTCCTAGGGGGATAGATTGGTAGGAAAAGAACATCACTCGTCCCCGACCGCCACTCATAAGGAAGACAATCAATAAATAAATCATGCTCCGACTTCATCACATAACGGTTCACCATACGTGCATGCTACGGGAATCACAAACTTTAACACAAGTATTTCTCAAATTCACAACTACTCAACTAGCATGACTCTAATATCACCATCTCCATATCTCAAAACAATTATCAAGTATCAAACTTCTCTTAATATTCAACACACTCATAAGAGAATTTTATTATTAATCTTGAATGCCTAACATAATTAAAACAAATTACCATGCTGTTTTGTAGGACTCTCAAAATAATCTAAGTGAAGCATGAGAGAACAATAGTTTCTATAAAACAAATCCACCGACGTGCTCTAAAACATATAAGTGAAGCACTAGAGCAAAAACTATATAACTCAAAAGATATAAATGAAGCACATAGAGTATTCTAACAATTTCCGAATCATGTGTGTTTCTCTCAAAAGGTGTGTACAGCAAACATGATTGTGGTAAAATAAAAAGAAAAGACTCATAGCATACAAGACGCTCCAAGCAAAACACATATCATGTGGTGAATAAAAATATAGCTCCTAGTAAAGTTACCGATGGAAGTAGATGAAAGAGGGGATGCCTTCCGGGGCATCCCCAAGCTTTGGCTTTTTGGTGTCCTTAGATTATCTTGGGGGTGCCATGGGCATCCCCAAGCTTAGGCTCTTGTCACTCCTTGTTCCATAATCCATCAAATCTTTACCCAAAACATGAAAACTTCACAACACAAAACTTAAAGTAGAAAATCTTGTGAGCTCCTTTAGCGAAAGAAAACAAAACACCACTTTAAGGTACTGTAATGAACTCATTATTTATTCATATTGGTGTTAAACCTAAGGTATTCCAACTTCTCTATGGTTTATAAATTATTTTACTAGCCATAGATTCATCAAAATAAGCGAACAACACATGAAAAACAGAATCCGTCAAAAACAGAACAGTCTTTAGTAATCTGTAGCTAACGGAAGATCTGGAACCCCAAAAATTCTAAACTAAATTGATGGACGTGACGAATTTATCTATTAATCATCTTCAAAAATAATTAACTAAATAGCACTTTCCAAATAAAAATGGCAACAGTTCTCGTGAGCGCTAAAGTTTATGTTTTTTTACAGAAAGATTAACAAGACTTTCCCCAAGTCTTCCCAACGGTTCTACTTGGCACAAACACTAATTAAACAAAAAAAAACACAACCAAAACAGAGGATAGATAAATTATTTATTACTAAACAGGATAAAAAAGCAAGGAATAAAAATAAAATTGGGTTGCCTCCCAACAAGCGCTATCGTTGAACTCCCCTAGCTAGGCATAAAAGCAAGGATAGATCTAGGTATTGCCATAGTAATAGGATAGATCATTAAAACTCATTTCATATTCCCTACGTTCAGCAACAAGTTTCCTTTGAGGGAAGCAAAAGTAATCAAAAGGGCTAAATTTAATGGGACAAAAGTCCGCAAGATCAATTTTAGGGGGTATAGGTTCCTCTTTCGGCCCTTCGTATTGCACAACCAATTCATCATTATAAGCATTTTTTGACAGAACTTTGTGAGCCTATACTCGAGAGAATATCCTAGCTCATTATTTCGAATAGCCAAATCATCATTAAGTTCAGAAATTCTATCAATTAGAACATTGGTAGGGACCTTTTTTCTATGGTTTTCATTGAAAGCAACATAGTCTAGAGATTGAAAACGCATTATTTCTTCTTGATCAAAGAGGATAGCCTCTGTGGGAGGACGGCCAGTGTCCACCCTATAATGCGCAAAGATTTCTTTGGCTTCTTTTATTAAGAATCTAAACTCATGAGCCAAAAAGATAGTAGCGCACTACTAGGAAAAGGCCTACTAGTGGCGCACCAGTTTTGCCTACTAATGGCGCACTACTAGTGCGCCACTAGTACCACGCCACTAGTATTTTTTACTAATGGCACACCACTGGTGCGGCATTAGTATCTGGTATACTAATGGCGCACCACGCCGTGCGCCATTAGTATAGACCACCATGCGCCATTAGTATGCCTTCCAGGGGGCCATATTTACCCACGTGCTTTGGCATACTAATGGTGCACTGTGGGGTGATGCGCCATTAGTATCGTTTGGCATACTAATGGCGCACTGTGTAGTGATGCGCCATTAGTATCCTTTGGCATACTAATGGCGCACTTTGAGGTGATGCGCCATTAGTATGAATATTAGGTTTTACTTTTTTTACTTTTCTGATTTTTGCACAGGTTACAAAATATATTATTGGACAGAATATAGACAGCAGTACACAGCAACAGCAGATTCATCGAATACAATAGAAGATTAGTCTCCGAATACAATTCATCATATTAGTCTCCTAATTCAAAAGACCGAACAAAGATAAAACATTACAAGTCTCGATACCACGAGTAGCGAGTTTGTCTTTACATTACAAGTCAATATCGATCATCTAAACTACCATCACATAGAAGAGAGCTGCCATCATCAGGATGAGCATCATCGCGATGAAACTGGTCTTCATCCGGTTCCTCCAACGCTCCCTCCTCTCTCCCACTAGATAGCGGGCGTATCTAGATTCCGCCTCCGCCCTAGTGGTGTACACTTTGTAACTGTTACCGCTAAAACGGTGAACCTGTCTCCGACACTCCTCCCAGTCGTCGTAGACTCCGGGAACCTTACCCTTGTACATGACATACGACGACATCCCTATGCACAAGAAAAACAACAAACAATACATAAGCAATATATAAGTATGCAACAAAAGGATCAGAAGAGAAAAGCAAGACATTAATAGCACGATTCATGGTCCTACTAATAAATAGCATCGATTACATCTAAGTTGAACGACTGTCCAAACCAAAGAGACATACAATTCATTAAAGTTTAATTACAACATGAGCCAATCAATGTTTCAGAACTACACATAGCATCACTACTTTCGACTCGACACATGGGACCGGAGCATGGATGAAGCCACCGTTTGTCGTGATGGTCATTAAATCGCGGGTGTTGGCAGCCTGCATTTGTAGCATTGTGTCTATCTCACTATTGGACGGTTGATATCTGAGGTAGAACTGCCCCGAGGTATGAAGGACATCTTGATGGATGATTTCCGCAAACTCCGACTGGATGCGAAAGAATTCTTGTCTGATGTCCGCGTCCAGGATTGCCGACAAGCTCGCGGCCCAATCTTTGAGATTATCTGGTAGCAGAAGGTGATGATGGTCCCGTACGATTGCCCACATGTGATGGAGGGCGTAGTAGGCATCCTTCTGACCGCCAGGCGGCTGCTTGACGCAGCAGAACTTAGTATTGTGGGCGAACACGTGCCTGCCGTACCTATGAACTGGCTTGGTGAAGGTGCCTCCAGATTTGGCGTAGCCGGGGAGAACATCATCAAGAACTTTCTTGATATTTGTGTAGTCTATCTTGGAGTCACGGTTCGGGTCGAAATACGTGGCCATGGAATATTTCGGGCTTAAGAGGATGAGTGTGCAATGTGTGTCACTACACAGAACACGGAATGTTAGAAAAAAGAAAGAACGATCAAAATCTAAGAAATCATTTATTTCGGGGCGGTTAAGGGATGACTTACTCGGGAAAGTAAGACACGAGGAAGTTATCCTTATCTGGGTTTGCCAGAATGACGCCTTCGAGGTGTGAACTCGTGACTTGGCGGTCACCAGCGCTGCACAAGAGCTTGGCACGCATGTAGAAGGGGTCGACTATCACGATGCCTGGGGTCTTGTCTCTAATGATCCACATGTCCATACTCAACGAAAACAGCCGAACGAAGGTGTAGTGCAGCGGATGAAGGTTAAACATAGCAAAGATGTCATCAAACCGCAGGACGTTCGTACCCCCGATGGCGCCATCCACAAAGCCCTTTCCCTCTGGCACCTTGGCCACGAAAACCGGGTATGCCACATCATTCTCTCTAAGACGCCGCTTCTCCAAAGAAAGAACACTGTCATGCAGACTCCGCATAGCACCGGTTGCAGCATTGAGCATATTTGTCGGTAGCATCGCCCTACCCGCCACATGCACCCTCCTCGAGATATCCTTAGGTGAAGGTGGCCCGTCCTAAGCACGGATCATACTCGGTGCCGGCTGGCTCGCACCGCCGCCCTTTTTAGCCTTTCGTTTCCGTCCCTTCTTCTTGATCTGCTATAATGGGACCGAGTTCTGCTCACAGACCGCCTTCTTCAGCGTGTTGGGGCTGATAATATTTCGCACCTCAGCTATCTGAGGCTCGGTGAAGGCGCCAGCTGGAGGCGTCTCCTGAGAAGTGAACGCCAGACGACGCCTGTTGCAATTGGGTTTCTCCGCCGTACCAGCTAGATCGCGGTCGTCTTGGTTGGGTTCTTGAGAAGGAGGCCCGCAGAACTCGTCAGCGTACCCATGTTCGGCAAAGTACTTATCGACGTTGGTAAATGTACCGTCATCGTTGTTGTCATCGTCCGGATCCTGTGCCATATGCATGTCTGGATCTTGTGCCATAGGGATGTCCGGCATGTCCGGTAGCGTTGCAGCGTCCTTGCCATGGCTTGGCGCCGGCATGACTGGCGGTCTTGTCTGTGGGGTGGTGTCCCCCGCCCCCAAATGAATCTGGCTCTTCGGCCAAAGCAGGGGCCAGCTTACGCAGGCACTGAGGGTCATCTCATCTTCTTCGTCGGCCCCAATGGGTCGAATCGGAGGTAACAGCTCATCGCAGCCTGGCAGCACCCAAACCACTTCAACCCTATACACTGTGGGTGGCATCGGATTATAGTGGAACACGGGGTTGCCCGGTTGAACAATTCTGCCCTTGGCAACATCGACCAACTCGCCGCCCACGAAGTGCAGGAGAGTGCAAGGAACGTCCGCGACGCCCTATGAAAACATGTAGGGCGTCAGGGATGCCCAGTCAAAGGCAAGGAGATGAAGTCATCGGCTGAGAGGCTTAGTTACCGTGATGCCGTCGAGCTCGGCTAATGTCAAGGCACCGCCAACGGCGGGTGTGCAACTAACGGAGGGGCCGCTTGCTGGCGAGGTGCCGGCCGGCATACACTCGGGTGCATTAAGCTCCAATGCCCGTGCCGGCGCCGGAGACACGAATACCGCCTCCACCGGAGACACCAATGGTGCCGCCGGAGACACCAATGGCGCCGCCTGCGCGTTGTGCGAGTTGCTGGCCGTAAAGCTGGGAACTGGGGGAGGCCCTTGTTGGCCGCCCGCAATTCACGTCGTCAGCCCATGAATCAACGTAGGCACCATGGCGTTGAGTGTCGTTCCCAGTTGTTGTTACACTTGCTCTTCGACAATCTCTGGAATCCGTGCCACTTGTGCCTTGAGTGCTTCAACCTCGTGCAACTTGATTTCCGAGCTGGTCTTTTTCTCCTTTCGCCCACCAGCGGTATAGTATGATGACCATTTTGTGGACAAGCCTTTGCCGGCCACACGACTAGCTGACGTCGGCTTACTGAGCTTATCCTTGTTTTTCATTATGTTCAACGCCCTATTTAAAGGGGAGTCGAAAGGGGAGCTCTGAGACGCCCCCGCGCTACTGCTTTCATTGTCCTGCGGAAGGAACGTGAACCATTTAGAAATATTGGGGATTAATTAGAATGCAACCATATGGAGCTAATTACGCGGGGGTGTATTCCTTACCAGAACAAGCTCAAGCGCCCTGGTCTTTGGATCAGTGGCAAGCTCCTTTGTTACCAGGTCCTCCTTGTACCGGGCCCTGAGAAAGTTCCTGGTCTGCTTGTCACGGTATATCTCGAAGCGGGGCGGTAGGCCTTGGTCGGCACGCTCCGCGTCCTCCTTGTCCCATATAGGCTCCGCCACTCTGTAACCGCCGGGACCGAGTTGGTGGACCCCTAAGTTCAACTTCTGCATTTCTTTCCCCCACTGACTTGATTCGAAGGTTGCGCTGCTCTCGCACTTGATCTTGAACTCCTTGTAGTCATCTTCGCTCATCAAAGGATATTTCGCCTTGATATTCTCATAACACCTTTTTCAATCATTGCCTTCACCGTGCTTTTCCAAGTAGACAGGGTCGTGCTCATCCTCGTGAGGGCGGGACCGTTCACTTTATTCTCTGAGAGGCGTGTGTTTGCAAACTCAGCGGGGAACTTGTATCGTTTGTGTAGCTTCGTGAAGAGGAGGCTGCGCAAATTCCCTCGGTCATTATCCCTTAGGTTCTTGTTGTTGATCGAGACGGTGCTTTGGAGAATGCACCCGAGCTAAACCGAGTACCCCTTGACTACTTCATTGGGCGCCGTCGGATGCCCGTCGGAGTTCATTTCAGTAAATTCCTCCCTGACGGTGTCGAGCACGCTTGGGCACCGGTCCTTCCGTTGCCTCTTCGGTTGGTTGCCATCTATGCGTGCGCCGCCATCATCAGTGGTGGCATCCGCGGCGCCATCATCAGTGTGTCATCCCCGACGCCACTAGGGTTTGTGTAGTTAGGATCGGTGTCTTCCGCGGCGTCCTCATAGCAGTGAGGTTCTTCCTCCAACTCCTAGGACAGCTCCCAGAATTGGTTGTCGCCTGAACCACTGGCCTCATTGTTGTGGGCCATGTTTCGCTGTAAATAGGAAAAAAGTTTGGTCAAAAAGTTGGTTATTGTCAAGGAACAAGATCATGGTCTCATCATTTAGGGTTTTTTGACACCGAGGCATCCTAAAAGCTAAGCTTTTATCATTTAGGGTTTGTCGATGTCGAGGCACCCTAAAAGCCTAAGCGTACAGCATTTAGGTTCTCATCGACATCGAGGCACCCTATAGAAGCCAAGTTAAGTTTTCATCATTTAGGGTTTATCGATGCCGAGGCACCCTAGGTTGGGCCTAATCACTTGGCACTAATCACTTGGCTCTATTGCCACCTATGTTGGGTTTATCATCTAGTGTTTATCGATGCTAAGGAGAATTATAAGTTGGGACTAATCACTTGGCTCTATTGCCACCTATGGTTTAATGCAGCAAGAATGGCGGGGCAGTTGATCCTACTTAACTAAGTACTAAGATACCCCGGCCCATGCATTAGTCGCAAGTACCCCATATGTCCTATTTTTAGCAAAGTCATGCTAAAATTCACGGAAAATTTCAGCATGACCTTTGCTGAAAATAGGACATATGGAGTACCCGAATTTGCCAGAACAGAAGTTAATCGACATTCCGGCAAACTCACGGGCCTCTCGGGGTACCTGCAAATTCATCACGACACAATGGTCGGTGACAAAACCCAACAACTTTACAAGTCTTTCACAGATTTGTTTGCAAGTTCTGATATGTAATAAAGATGAGCCTCAAAGATGAGCCCCCAATGCTGATTTCTTTGCCTCAAGACAAGATGAACCCCCAATGCAACAAGTAATAAAATGTTTGCAAGTTCTGATATGTTTGCAAGATGAACCTCCAATGCAACAGTCTTAGACATTAGGACACTACAATGATCTACAACCTTATGTAAAGTGTGACGCTCGGATAGTTAAGCTACAGTGAACATCCTCTAATGATGCCACGTCACCTCGGATTACTGTTGATAAACTCGCGCCAGTTCGAAACCCAGTTCAAACTTTAAAAATCAAGCAAACAATAAAAGTTTTCAAATTTTAAAACTAAAAATAAAAGAAACTACAAATAAAAAGAGACAAGAAAATATAAAAACAGAAAACAAAACTAACAAAGAACAAAAAAAAAGAAATAGAAGAACTCCCCCCCCCCCACTGGGCCACGGCCCAGCTGGCCTCTGGACCCACTAGGC
>NC_057812.1:54799057-54799736 GCF_018294505.1 Triticum aestivum | reverse complement strand
CCTCGTTCCCCACTTCCCCCACTCGCTCTCCCCAACCCCCCTCGCTCTGGATCTGATTCGGAGGAGCCCGATCCCCATCTCCCTCGCTCGACGACCGCCGCCGCCGGACTCCACCCCGTCGAACGCCGCCCCTGCCTCCTCCCAGGCCCCCCCACTCGACTGGATCGGGGAGGGGCCAGGTCCCGCGCCGCCCCAGCGCGCCTCGACGCCGGCGCCCACCTACGCCTTCACCCATCATCGCCGGACAGCCGCCACCTCGTCCTCTCCCTCGTCGGACCTCCCCGACCGCCGTCGAGCCCACTGCCCCAAACCCCTACGGCCACAGTGAGCATCGCCCCTCTCCTCTCCCCCTGCTTCGCTCTGTCATCGTTGAGTTCGTCCCCGCGCTCGGCCGCCATGGCCGGAGCTCGCTCCGCGCCGTCCCCAACCCCGTCGTTGGTCCTCGCCTCGTGCGCCGTCATCGACGCCGCCACGACGCCGCGCCCCTCCTTTCTCCCCTATCTCGCCATAGCCGCGCCGGCCTCGTGTCGTGCGCGCCCACCCGCGGCCCGTGGCCGCGTCCTCGGTCATCGCTGTCGGCCCCCGCATCCGTCCGCCCTTGCTCACCGCGGCCCGCAACTGCCGTTGCTGCACTCCACGGCCGCCGCCTCTGCCACCTCGCCCGCGGCCACGCTGACCT
>NC_057812.1:54793987-54798636 GCF_018294505.1 Triticum aestivum | reverse complement strand
GTGTGCGCCGCTCGCTCCCTTGGCCGCACCCGTCGGCGGCCACCCCCGCCGCACCCGTCGTGCCAACGCCGGCGCCCCGCTACGCCCCGGATGGCCTGGGCGAGCGCCTTGGCAGGCTGGCGCCCGCTCGCCCGCGCCCGTAACCCGACGCCCGATAGGCCTCTGGCCACTGACTGCTGGGGCCCAGCCCCAGTAAAACGAAAAAGACTTAAAATAATAATAAAATAAATAAATAATATTAATTAGTTAATTAATTAAAGAATTAATTAACTTAATTAATTCTGTTAACTAACTATTAAACCAAATTAACCTGCTAATTAATTAGAATAACAGTTAGTTAGTTAGTTAGTTAGGCAATGACATGCGGGACCCCCATGTCAGGTTGACCAGGTCAACTGCCGACGTCATGCTGACGTCATGATGACGTCAGCAAACACTGTTTGGATAATGTTGGAGTTAAATAATTAATTAAATTCCAGAAATTAATAAAAATCTTTAGAAAATCATATCTTTTAATCCGTAACTCGGATTAAAATTTTTTCAACATGAAAGTTTCTGAGAACGATGAGACGATTCCGGATACGCAACCCGTTCGTCCGCCACACCCCCCTAACCTATCGAACTCGCAACATTCCCCCTCCGGCTCCTCTGCCTGAAAACACGGAACCCCGGGAATACTTCCCGGATGCTTCCCCCCTTCACCGGTATCACCTCATACCGCGTTAGAACACGTCTATCTCTGCCTGTTATCCTGTTATGCACTTGCTTGCTATGTATTTACTGTTTCTCCCCCCCCCTCTTTTCTTCGGTAGACCCCGTGACGATGCTGCTACCCAGTTCGACTACGGAGTTGACGACCCCTCTCTCTTGCCAGAGCAACCAGGCAAGCCCCCCTTTGATCACCAGATATCGCCTATTCTACTCTATACTGCTTGCATTAGAGTAGTGTAGCATGTTACTGCTTTCCGTTGATCCTATTCTGATGCATAGCCTGACATTGTTACTACATCTGTTGATACCTTACCTGCAATCCTAATGCTTAGTATAGGATGCTAGTTTATCATCATTGGACCTACATTCTTGTCAGTCTGCCTTGCTATACTATTGGGCCGTGATCACTCGGGAGTTGATCACGGGTATATA
Source organism: Triticum aestivum (assembly GCF_018294505.1). Classification (NCBI taxonomy): domain Eukaryota; kingdom Viridiplantae; phylum Streptophyta; class Magnoliopsida; order Poales; family Poaceae; genus Triticum; species Triticum aestivum. The sequence continues at coordinate 54,797,493 of NC_057812.1, read as the reverse complement.
TTATACATACATACATACTATACAGATGGTGACTAAAGTCGGGTCAGCTCGAAGAGTACCCGCGAGTGATTCACGGATTGGGGGCTGAAAGGACCTTTGTCCCGACGGCCCTCTGTGTGGATCTTTGTGGCGGAGCGACAGGGCAGGTTGAGACCGCCTAGGAGAGAGGTGGGCCTGGCCCTGTTCGATGTTCGCGGATACTTAACACGCTTAACGAGATCTTGGTATTTGATCTGAGTTGGCTACGAGCTTATACGCACTAACCATCTACGCGGGAGTAGTTATGGGTATCCCGACGTCGTGGTATCAGCCGAAGCACTTCAGACGTCAGCGACGGAGCGGCGCGCGCCGGATTGGACTGGAACGCCTGATAGGCTAGGTCTGCTTCCGGCCGCCCTCGCAACGTGCAGGTGCTATGGGCGATGGGCCCAGACCCCTGTGCGCTTAGGTTTAGACCGGCGTGCTGGCCTCTCTGTTTTGCCTAGGTGGGGCTGCGACGTGTTGATCTTCCGAAGCCGGGCATGACCCAGGAAAGTGTGTCCGGCCAAATGGGATCAAGCGTGCTGGGTAAGTTGGTGCACCCCTGCAGGGAAGTTAATCTATTCGAATAGCCGTGATCTTCGGTAACAGGACGACTTGGAGTTGTACCTTGACCTTATGACAACTAGAACCGGATATTTAATAAAACACACCCTTCCAAGTGCCAGATACAACCGGTGGTCGCTCTACCTCAGGGATATGAGGAGGGGATCGCCGGGTAGGATTATGCTACGCGATGCTCTTGGAGATGCTACTTGGAGGACTTCAATCTACTCTCTCCTACATGCTGCAAGACGGAGGCTGCCAGAAGCATAGTCTTCGACAGGATTAGCTATCCCCCTCTTATTCTGGCATTCTGCAGTTCAGTCCACTGATATGGCCTCCTTACACATATACCCATGCATATGTAGTGTAGTTCCTTGCTTGCGAGTACTTTGGATGAGTACTCACGGTTGCTTTCTTCCCCTCTTTTCCCCCTTTCCTTTCTTTCTGGTTGTCGCAACCAGATGCTGGAGTCCAGGAGCCAGACGCCATCGTCGACGACGACCCCTACTACACCGGAGGTGCTTACTACTATGTGCTGCCCGCTGCCGACGACCGGGAGTAGTTAGGAGGATCCCAGGCAGGAGGCCTGCGCCTCTTTCGATCTGTATCCTAGTTTGTGCTAGCCATCTTATGGCAACTTGTTTAACTTATATCTGTACTCACATATTGTTGCTTCCGCTGACTCGTCTATGATCAAGCACTTGTATTCGAGCCCTCGAGGCCCCTGGCTTGTATTATGATGCTTGTATGACTTATTTTATTTGTAGAGTTGTGTTGTGATATCTTCCCGTGAGTCCCTGATCTTGATCGTACACATTTGCGTGCATGATTAGTGTACGATTGAATCGGGGGCGTCACATAAAGTGCCAACTCCACAAATTTCTTTTTCACAGCTTTTATATTATTTCTAGAAGCAACACGACAGGGTTAAACACCAGAATCTTGAGTTTAATTTGATTAAGCTGCATTGTCTTGAGGCCTGGCTTACTTGTCTTTGTCTGTCAGCCAACTCATGCATGCATGGGTATCTAACTCACTGGTATCAGATCTGGTTATTAACAGAACAACAGGAGAAAAAAGGAAAAAATCATATAGAAGCACATATGAGAAGATTCATCGAATCTGCATGACTTCACAGAAAAGATACCTTTACCTGGCACCATTATGTTTGTTGGACAGAAAGAAGAAAATCAACCTCTTGTTAATGTTTAATTATCGTGCAGCTCTGTTAGGCATGCAGTGTTGCTGTACTACTTAGGTACACAGATAGTACGATTCTCCTTAAAATGCACCTATTTTTTCCTTACAAAAGTAACTAAAACATTTTTGTCAAAAGAGCACTACTACTGAAATAAGATGTTTTGCATGCATAGAAAATGAGAATTAGACATACTTAAGTCAAGCATTGTGACATGTTCTCAACATGAACATGAACATGCATTGACAGTCATATCACCTGGGCTGGGCACCATGCCACTGCCCTAATTAAACCCTAAAATAAACATTTCTCTTTCCGCTTCCGCCTCCCATCCCTCTGTCTCTCTTTCCCAGCTCCAACCCCAAACACAAATTAAACCCTATATTTACTTGTAATTAAGATTCAGCCCTGGATAATCAACATACTCATCTTGAACCCTATATTTACTTGTAATTAAGAGTCCATATCTCTTGACTAGAACCACACCAAACCCATCTTGTGTTATTTATCACGCCAAACAGACCAGCAACTAAATACTGGGGATTTAAGTTGCTTGCAGAGACTAGATAGCTCTACTCATTCTCAGGAGCCAGCACTACATACTTTATCCTATATTTTATTTTACTGGGATATAATAAAGAGCACAGTTTGCAATTAGTCTGTATCTAGTTGCAAAGAGGACTGGATCCAGTTTCAGTCCTACATATCTCTTACCTTGCAGGACAGTGGTAGCATCACACTGCTTGCAATGGTTAATGTCCAAAATAACTCATTTTCATCTATAAACCATGGACAAATACATGATACAGTGCATTTTTCTTCAGTGTGTCCAGTGCATTTTTTCGTCTATAAACCATGGACAAATACATGTTTTCTAGGCACCAAGTACTCATTGCGTGATTTATGTAACATTTTAGCGGCTTATTGCGTAGATGAAAAATAAGGACATGTTTTTTGGTAGTGCTATATAAGCAGAAAATTCTCTTTACAGGGCACAACAAAGATGAGAAATGCAACACATAGTGATAATTTGCTAGGGGCAGCAAGGATAGGTAAAAGATTAGGTAGGAAATGATACCAGGGAAGTGACGCGGGAAGAAGAGCCGTAGGATGACTACAGCGAATGCAATCGAAGCACCAACCTCTCCCCTGCAATTTTGATGATCACAAATTTGATTCAAATGTCTATATCTAATGCTGTACAATTAAAGCAACAGAGAATATAGCACCATGGAAGTGTCAGCCAGTGAGGCAGAGGCAGTGATCCTTCAACCAATAGACAACAAGCATGAAAAAGATACCTCGACTTTCGCAGTTGAGTGTCGAAATATTGCAGGTACCAAGTACTCCAATGCACATGGAGTACTAATTATTCATGTTTGCTAGGCACTACTCCCACAATTTATTGAACCTAATTTGACCTAAATTCGAGAGGGATTTGACCTAAACCTAGCAAAAGAGAGAAGAGGGCATGGCCAGGAGGGAGGAGAGGAGGAAGAGAGGAGAAGAGAGGCAGAGGGAGGAGGGTTACCTGACCACGATGAGGTGGTGGCCGGAGCGGAGACGACGGAGGGCGGAGACGGCGAGCTTGGGGGAGGCGGGGATAGACGGCGGGGATGTCGCGGGCCTCCTCTCCTGGTGGACGTGGGGCCTCCTCTCCTGGTGGACGTGGGGCGGCTCCGAGGCTCCAAGTCTCTGGCGGCTCCGAGGCTCCAAATCTCCG
>NC_057812.1:54724314-54793186 GCF_018294505.1 Triticum aestivum | reverse complement strand
AATTGTTTTTTGAAAATATAATCAAATTTGTTTTTTTTTAATTTTTAGTTGCATTCATTTGTGATGGTGGAGGGGGGAGGGTGTGGCGGTCGTCGGCGGTGGTGGAGCGGGGGAGGGTGCATGGGGTGCTCGGCGGCGAGGGGGATCTGGCAAGGTGGATCTGGCGAGGGGGGATAGCGATCGAGATGGAGGGGGATCGAGATCGAGTGTCCTCATGAATATTAAACATTTTTTCATGAATTCAAAAAGTGCCCATGAAATTTAAAAATATTCCTGATAGTTCAAAAAGTGCCCATGAAATACAATCGAGAAATGTAGACTACAATTTAAATAAAATCGATCTTAGCTAGCTAGCTATCTGTTCACAATCTTCTTGCCCTTCTTTTTCGCAAATGGAGTTCTTGTGTGGAACGGACGTCCTTTAGGTAGGGTGGTCCTGCTTCTTCTTGTGGTGTATGCTGCTACTTCATCGTCGTCGTCATGTTCGATCTTCGGGTCGCCGTACTTGTCGAAGTATTGCTCATTGGCTACTCCATCCATTCCGATGATCTTCGTTTTGCCTCTCCTCACGACAACACGACTTGGCTTTGATGGGTCGGTAATGAAGAAGCATTGGTCCACTTGGGAAGCCAGTACCCATGGCTCATTTTTCGCGGTGACGTTTGCGCCCGCGGTCTTGGATTTGGCTTCGGGTATAACCATGGTGGTGAAATACCAGTCTTCTTTTAGGATGCTCTTGGCCCATCTGACACGGAACATCAGGACCTTCTCTCCAGCGTAGCTCAGCTCAGATCTCCTCGATCCTTCCGTAGTATCTGTCCTTGTCATTATCGCTGTAGGATTCCATCGTTACCCCGGAGTTCTGATAACCATCGTTCTTCATGTCCTTGTCCTCGGTCTAGAATGTGTAGCCATTGATATCCTACGCCTCATAGGTCATCAGGTTGTGCTCGGCCCTGTGACAAAGCGAATATGAGTTGTTCTTCGGCGGAAGAATCCTCATGTAAAGGGTACGACAGAAGCTTCTGCTTGAACCAACGCGTGAAACATGAGTTCTGCTCTTTGATTATATCTCCGTCCGTCCTCGGTTGGCCTCGGTCATTGTACGTCTTCTCAATAAAGGTTTTGTGCTCTACCACCCAAGGATCGACCACGTCTATGTGTTGTAGCGCGACTAGGTTTGCTCTTTCAAAGTCGGCGAGTCGACCCTCCAAGTCGACATGCATTTCGCGGCGACCCTCACGGTGACCCCATCCAGTGAGCCTTCCGAGGTGCTTGTTGACGGGAAAACCAACGGGGTTCTCGATGCCTAGATAATTCATGCAGTAGGAGATGCACTCTTCGGTTAGAATTCTTTGATGACACCATTCATCCTTTTGAACGGCATCATGCTGTGCAGGAACGTCGGCCCGAGTTGGATGATATCCTCCACGATATGGACCAGCAGATGCACCATAACGTCGAAGAATGCAGGCGGGAAGTACATCTCAAGATCGCATAGTATCACCATGATCTCTTCCTGTAGCCTTCTGAGTTGCCTCACGCCAACCGACTTCTGAGAGATGACGTCGAAAAAGTTGCATAGGCCAAATAGAGTTTCACGGACGTGCGTGTCCATGATCCCACGGATTGCAACTAGAAGTATCTGCGTCATCAGCACGTGACAATCGTGAGACTTCATCCCGCTGAACTTCTGCTTCACTGGGTCTAGGTATCTGCTTATCTTCCCCACGTAACCATAAGGAAGTTTTACTCCTACGAGGCAGGTGAAAAACTTCTCGATCTCCTCCTGACTTAGAGTGAAGCACGCGGGAGGGTAGTAATTTCCGTTCTTCTTGTCCCTTTTGCCTTTGTGACGACTTTCTGTGTCCTGCTTCGCCTCATCATCATCATCATCATTAGCGTGAAGCTCCTGCCTGATGCCCATTGATTTCAAGTCTGCCCTTGCTTTCGGCCCATCATTGGTCCTCTCTGGCATGTTGAGCAGGGTACCAAGCAGACTCTTGCACACGATCTTCGTGATATGCATGACATCAAGGCTCTAAGGCACATGGTGGATCTTCCAGTACGGCAAGTCCCATAAAACATACCTCGTTTTCCATACCTTCAGCAGTGGTCTCGCGCCTTTCGCTTCTTTCCCAGCTCTGGTGCCTTTTGCTTCTTTCCCGGTAATGGGCAATCTTTCCAATTTTTCAACAGCTCGTCTATTTCCTCGCCGCTCCTCGTACGCGGGCGTCTTCGGGGTTCGGTTTCACCATCGAACAGATCCTTGCACTTCCTCCACGGGTCATCGTCGTGAAGCCACCTTCGATGTCCCATGAAAACGGTTTTCAAAGACCCGCCATCTCTATCTAGCTGGCGATACATTGTGTCATCCATGCACCTGACGCATCTAGAAAATCCGTGGACCACCTGCCCCGCGAGATATCCGTAACCGAGATAGTCATGCATCGTCGTGAGTAGTGCGGCTCTAATAGGGAAATATTCTTTCTCTGTTGCGTCCCACGTATTGGCTGGCGTTTTCCACAGCGTGTCTAGCTCCTCTTTCAGCAGCCCCAGATACAGATTGATGTCGTTCCCTGGTTGTTTCAGCCCTTCAATTAGCATACTCATGTGAATGTACTTCCTCTTCATGCACAACTAGGGGGGGAAGGTTGTACATCCACACAAACACAGGCCAGGTGCTATGTGTGCTTCTCTGTCTGCCAAATGGATTGGCTCCATCGGTGCTCACACCCAGCACGATGTTCCTTGGATCCTTCCCAAATTCTGGGTGTTCGAAGTTCAACGCTTGCCACTGGCTCCCATCCGTAGGGTGACTCAGCATCTTGTCTTTTTTATTTATCTCCCGATCATTTGCGTCATCTTCTCGCTTCTTCTCCTCCCTATCCGTGTGCCAACGCAGGAGCTTTGCTACCTTAGGTTCCACGAAATACCGCTGCAGACGAGGAGTGATCGGAAAGTACCACACCACTTTTCGAGGAGCTTTGTTCCTCTTCTTGTATCGAGTGACGCCGCACACTGGACATATGGTAGACTCCGCGTGCTCGTCCCGATAAATGATGCAATTGTTCATCCACACATGGTATTTCACGTGCGGTAAATCCAGAGGACACACGATTTTCTTCGCCTCCTCGAAATTGGTAGGGCACTTGTTCCCCTTGGGAAGACATTCGTGCCAAAATGACATGTTCTCGTCGAAGCATGAGCGTTACTTTCAGGCGGGTATCCTCGGGCCTGCATCCTTCATACAATGGAGTAACCACATCTATCTCCAGTTGATCCAGCTTGGCTTTCTCTCGGGCGGCAGTTCTTGCGTTATCCGTCTGCTTGAGAAGCAGCTCTTGAATATGAGGGTCATGCACCCAGCCCATCGATGGTCCATCATCATCTGCTCCGCCGGCATCTTCATCTTCATGATCATGCCCTTCGTCTGCTCCGGCATCTTCCTCATCATCATGTCCGGCATGTTCTACATGATGACTGTATACAGCATCACTGTCGTGATCATGTCCTGGAGATTCTTCGTCTTCTCGCCCGCCCGAGCCGCGGTGGTTGTCTTGCTGCCCTTCCTCATTTCTTTCCCGGCCCCCATGGACGACTTCATAGTCATCTTCATCACCTTGCCAAAGATAGCCATCCATGAAACCACGCAAGAGCAGGTGGTCCCGCACCTGCCCGGAATCCGGGCCCACAATAAGGCTCTTCGGCTTGCATCTTCGACACGGACATCTTATCCCCGTCTCGTTCTTTTGAAGCATCTCGGCCTTCGCGGAGCTCAAAAACCTATTCACGATGCCTTCAGTCATCGTGCGGACCATGGTCGCCTGCGGGGTAGAGTAAAACGATATTTTAGAACCAAGAAAAAATTTGGCATGACTTTCCCTAAAAATAGGACCAAAAAGAATGCATAGTGTCAAAATTCTTGCCGAAACGGAAATGAATCAACATTCTGGCAAAATATTGGCAACTATCGCATTTCAAATACCGGTACCTTCAAACACAAACATATATGCAACACCACAAACATCTGCGACACCACAAACATACATAGATCTAGCTAGGCCACAAAAAGTGCATGTGCACGTTGTTGGAGCGAGCTAGGAAGAAAAAAAGTAGATCTACAACATAAAGATAGCTTTCCGCTTACTTACCTATCAAAAAAAGGTAATTTAACCACTTAATTTTGATGGATCTATGGTGCAAATGAGGTGAGGAGGAGGAGGCAGCCGACAAGCTTGGAGAAGGAGGTGGAGGGAATGAAGTGGTGAAAGTGAGTGTGTAGGTGTGTCTGTCCAAAATATCTAGCTGGTCCCAGGTTACTAATGGCGCACCACCCACCCATGTGCCATTAGTAACCCAACATACTAATGGCGCACCTGCTGGCCGTGCACCATTAGTAGTTTTGCAAAAAAAATAAAAAAATATATATATATATACTAATGGCGCACCATTGCGTAGTGCGCCATTACTAGTTTAAACTAGTAATGGCGCACTATGCCACGGTGCACCATTAGTAGTTTTGCAAAAAATACAGTAGTGGCGCACTGTGTGGCTGGTGCGCCATTACTAGTTAGAACTAGTAATGGCGCACTTTGCCTGGATGCGCCATTACTAGTTAGAACTAGTAATGGCGCACTTTGCTTGGATGCACCATTAGTATGTTTGGAAAAATGAAAAAAAAATGTTACTAATGGTGCACCATGTGTCTGGTGCACCATTAGTGTCTTCCACACTAATGGCCCATCAGCACATGGTGCGCCATTAGTATATAGTAGTAGCGCACCACTTGTCTGGTGCGCCATTAGTGTCAATTTCATCTATAGCCCTTTTCCTAGTAGTGGCGGCACGCTTAACCGAAGAACGCTCAATATTAGAAAATTCTAGGAAAATCCTTTGTATGCAAGGGTGCATGTGCATGAATTATCTTTCAAGTTCAATTACAAGCATGGCAATAGCGTCCGCAAGACTACTAGTTCTATGAAGGATAGAACTACCCATAGAATGTAAAGCACCAGCACAAGTAAAGAAATCTTGGATAACTCCTTTTCCAATACTATTACCACTACCAATGCGAAAAAAAATTGTATGTAAGATAGGGGGTTCTTCAGCAGGAGCATCAGAATTTTTCATGATATTATTATTGTCCATATCGACAATAACTTCCCCAATTTCAGACTTAACGACTGAAAGTGCAAAAGGCAAAAAGAGGCAAATAGAGAAAGAGAGGGAGGATAGAGAGAGAGGGCGAATAAAACAATAAGGGTGAAGTGGGGGAGAGGAAAACGAGAGGCAAATGGAAAATAATGTAATGCGGGAGATAAGGGTTGTGATAGGTACTTGGTATGTTGACTTTTGCATAGACCTCCCCGGCAACGGTGCCAGAAATCCTTTTTGCTACCTCCTTAGCACTGTGCTGGTTTTCCCTTGAAGAAGAAAGGGTGATGCAGCAAAGTAGCGTAAGTATTTCCCTCAGTTTTTGAGAACCAAGGTATCAATCCAGTAGGAGGCTAAGCGAGTCCCTCGCACCTACACAAAACAAATAAATCCTCGCAACCAACGCGATACGGGGTTGTCAATCCCTACACGGTCACTTACGAGAGTGAGATCTGATAGATATGATAAAGTAATATTTTTGGTATTTTTATGATAAAGATGCAAAGTAAAATAAAAGGCAATGAAAATAACTAAGTGTTGGAAGATTAATATGATGGAATATAGACCCACGGGCCATAGGTTTCACTAGTGGCTTCTCTCGAGAGCATAAGTATTTTACGGTGGGTGAACAAATTACTGTTGAGAAATTGACAGAATTGAGCATAGTTATGAGAAGATTACATTGAATAGATCTCCACGAGAGAGGGGGAGAACATTGTATTGAGATCCAAAAAGAGAGAAGAAGACATCTAGCTAATAACTATGGACCCGAAGGTCTGAGGTAAACTACTCACACTTCATCGGAAGGGCTATGGTGTTGATGTAGAAGCCCTCCGTGATCGATGCCCCCTCCGACGGAGCTCCGGAATAGGCCCCAAGATGGGATCTCGTGGATACATAAAGTTACGACGGTGGAATTATGGTTTTGGCTCTGTGTTTGATCGTTTGGGGGTGCATAGGTATATATAGGAGTAAGGAGTACGTCGGCGGAGCAACAGGGGGCCCATGAGGGTGGAGGGTGCCTGGGGGGAGGGGGGTAGGCGCGCCCCCCTACCTCATGGCCTCCTGGTTGATTTCTTGATGTAGGGTCCAAGTCCTCTGGATCATGTTCATTCCGAAAATCACGTTCACGAAGGTTTCATTCCGTTTGGACTCCTTTTTATATTCCTTTTCTTCGAAACCCAAAAATAAGCAAAGAAATAGCAATTCTGGGTTGGGCCTCCGGTTAGTAGGTTAGTCCCAAAAATAATATAAATGTGTATAATAAAGCCCAATAATGTCCAAAACAGAATATAATATAGCATGGAACAATCAAAAATTATAGATACGTTGGAGACGTATCACATAGGAAAATGTACCAAGGTGGTTCCTCAAGGAAGAAGGACCAAGGATCACGATACGTGAGCCGGACAATGAACCACCGAGGGAAGCTCAAGTGCGGCCTTGTGAATCGTCGTCAGAGGAGTTTATGGTCCAAGCAGGCATCAAGGTTGAATTTAACGTGTATGTGCGTAATGCTGATCTTGAGAATTTCGTGTCAGATAAGTGCCTATAGTACCACTACCTAACTGATTCCTTTGTGAGGAGGTTTAAATTTACATCCTCGGGCAATTCTGACACTGTTTTATTTTATCTTTATGATAAATCATATACCATGGACCTAGAAGATTTTAATAGTGCGTGTAAACTCCTGCAGTGGGGCAATGTTAGTGAACCTTGCAAATCTGAATATAATGATTTTCTTGCTAGTATCACTATGGGGGAATCTAGAGAAATCACAGAAGCTACCATAGGGAGCATTCATTTCCCTTCCATACATTATTTTGCTCTCTTTGTTGGTAGATGCATTAATGGTAAAGATGAGGCTTGTCACATGTGCGTTCCAGATCTTAGTGTCCTCAAGACTGCAGTATTAGGTGATAAAGAATATAACTTGGGGGCCATTGTGGCACAAAGGTTGCATCTTAACGGTATAAGTGGAGATTTATTTTGTGGAATTTATGCAACTCGTGTAGCTAATTATCTTGGTATACCGATACATGGAAATGATATAGAGTTGCCTCCTGCTTATCTAGATTATAATGCTATGGTTCGCCATTAGTTTCCTGAGAGGAACAAACAGTTCCTCCAGTACCGACTAATCTTTGACATACAACGCACTGTCCTTGTTGCCCTCCTGCTCCTACTTTCTTTAACTTCCAGGAAAAAAGTAGATATGTTATAACCAGGGAGGAGGCAAACTAGTATGGGAGGAGGACGGAGGCAGCTCGCCTCCAAGCTGCAGCTCTTCAGGCAGTAACTGCTGCATCTCAATACAACCCTGGCTACGACTTTGGATATCCACCAGGCCAGCAGTGGCCATAGACCAACTTAGGCCAAAAGCCTAAGCTTGGGGGAGTACGTATTTGTCACCGACATTACATTCAGGTTCACAGACTCATGCCAGTTGTCGGTGCTCATACTTTTTCATTGTACTATCCATGCTAGCTGTTTTTCTTTTCTAAGCCTTCTTCTTATGTGTTTGAAAAACCTTAAGAAAAAACAAAACAAATAGTTGTAGCTTTTAGCTAGTTTACTTTCCATGCCTGTGGTAGTAGTAGTTAAAAGAAGACCCAAAAAATTTATCATTCTTCTTTTGCTTGTTGGGAGCTTTCCCGTTAAATAGTTTTATTTCCTTTCTTATTCTTTGGGGGTCAAGAGGAGAAGATATGATGAAAATGTTGAGTGGCTCTCATATGCATTATTGTTGATGTAACCAAGAGCCCATATTACCTTCTCTTCTCTGTTGTATTAAGTGCTTGCAGATTCCAGCTTGGTCCAATGCACGTGCACTATTATTATTATCCACACCGTTTTGTTGTGCGAGTGAAAGGAAATAATGACGATATATGATGGACTCATTGAGATGAGAGAAACTGGTATGAACTCGACCTATCTTGTTTTAGTAAATATGATTAGTTCATCGTTCCTGATTCAGCCTATTATGAATGAAACGTGTTTGCAATGACAATTAGAGATTATAGTTTCCCATGCCATGCTTAATTAACTAGCAGTTTATAATGGTTTACCTTGCGTGGCAACATGTGATTAAAATGGTTGTGATTGTAACATCCCACTTTTCAATTTGGATGTAATACATAGGTCATCATATGCATATCATGTTAATTTGCATTTTGGTTGTGATCCTAGAAATCTTAAGAAACTCAAGGACCCAAGGAGAGACTTGGGGATTTCAAAAGTTTTCATATTTGAATTTTTCTCAAATTTGAAAAGAGGATCAATTTGGTTTTAATATTTTTCTCTCAAAATATTTCCAATGTTAAAAATAAATGAGAGAAGATAATATGACTTCTTCAAAAATAGAGGAATATTGTAGGAAAATTTTAAAATCAAATAAATAGTTTATTTGGAATTTTATTGCTATTTTATTTGAATTATTAAAAAATATGCATTTTTCAATATTACATTTTAGGGCTGAAAAATGTTCACTTTGTTCTAAATATTTTATTTAGACGGTAAAAATTGTTTTTGGCATTTTTCATAATTTTTTTATATTTTATTAGGGTTTTTGTTTTCGGCGGAATTTATTTATTTTAAAAAATGGTTCTCGCCCGACTGGGCCGTAGGCCCAGCCGAGCAGGCCGGCACGCCTAGGCCACCTCCTCCCCGCGCCGCGCCGCCATGCTGCCGGCGGACTCCAACAGGAGTCCGGCTCGGACCCGCCTCCCGAGGGCGCCGGTGCCCCCTCGCCCGAGCAGCCCCGCCGCCTCCTCGCCCCCCCTTATAAGGAGCCGCCCCGGCTCCCTTTTCCCTCACAACCACCGCCCACCGCCTCCAGAAGCCGCCGCTTGCCGTGCCGCGCCGCATCCCAGCGTCGTCGCCGCCGCGCCGTCGCCCCGCCCGCCGGATCTCACCACCTCGCCACCGCCGGTCTTTTTTGCCGAACCGGTAAAAACTGCCGCTGCCGTCCGTTTTTTTGGGTTTTTGTTTTAGATCGAGTAGATCGGTTTTTTACTTCGGTTCCGCTATCTAGAGAACGTTCGCCCAAACGTATCTGTTCGCGAACGCGTTCGTTCGTTTGTCTCTCATAACGAATGTTCGTTTGTTAGCCTTTTCTTTTTATTTTTATTTTCGGCCAGGGACCTATTTGCAATTTTTTTCTCGCTGATTAGCCCCTGACCTACAAACCCTCGCAACTTTTTAACCGTTCGTCCAAATCCAGTGAAACAACTCCAAAATCTTCATCTCGAACCCCTCTTTCTAGTTAACCAACTTGAACATGGTTTTGACAATATAAAATTTAGTTTCAAGTAGATTTGTTTCCGAACTTCTTTTGATCGTAGTTTGAGTTTTGTAGCTCCAATTTGATTGATTCTTTTTGAAAATCGAAGCACTTCAGTTGAACTTTTAGTTTGTACTTTCTCATCTGAGTTTTACCCTTGCATCTATGCTTGAGTGCTTATGTATGCTATTGTTTTCTTCCTATAGAATTTCCGGAGTGTGAAGCGTGCTAGTACGAGTCTCTAGGGTTTGCAGATCGTCAGCAAGGCAAGTAAAACTTTGATCATACTTCTTCATTACCTAGTTTTTATGCATTAGTTTCAACCCTCAAACATTGAATTGTTAGGATTTGATAACATGCGGGTATTGGGAAGTAGTTGATGACGTAGAACCTATTGTCTTTTATTTAAACCCTGGGAGTTACTATGTTATGCTTATACTCCTATGCTATGCTCATAGACGTGGGTTGGTTTGAGTGATTCATGACAGTTGTGAGTATTGTTGTGAACTAAGGGTTTATTTAAGGTGGCCACCTTACCACACATCTGGGTGGATTATTTGTGGGCACCTAGGGAATCCAGTGTTGTCCCAGGACATCCCGGAGAATCCGTGTGATCATCCTATGGTTCACCACCTAGGCTCAAAGGGATCATAAGATTATTCATGCTAGAAACTTCCGTGTGCAGCCACAAGCCAATATGAGCTATGGCATAGTTGAGAAAGCTGTGGGAATCCTTTCCATGATGGGCTAGCAGATGTAGGGGATTGTAGGTGTGCCGGCCTATCTATCGGTTAAGGGGACCTCTTGGGAAAGACCGTGTCTCGGTCATCCATTTCTCAAACATCATGCAGTGCAAGAAATTCAACAGAGGAGATCGAGTCTTGTGGGAAAAACTGTGCAAAGCTCTGCAGAGTGTACAAACTAATCATTGTTAGCCGTGTCCCTAGTTATGGACATCTTGAGTATCTGGTTCTTGAATTATTGATGTGATCTCAACACTCTAAATTAATCTTGTTGGGTTGTTAATTGTTATTTAATTGGGATTGATATGGGGTTTCCATTCTGAATGTTTATCAACCAACTTTGTAGTTAAAATAAAATATATTCCTTTGTAGTAGGGAAAAACTGGTTTTTCGCAAAAACGTTAACCATAGAGCCTCCACCAGCCATATATGCATGTAGTGTTAGCATGTATCTTGTTCATTGCTCTACAGTGTTATTTTGCTAGCATATTACATGTGCTGACCTGTTTCAGGCTGCAACGTATTATGTTGCAGATTTTTCAGACGAAGAATAAGGTGCGCTAGGTCGTTGTCATCGTGCACTCAGCTATGTCATTGGAGTTTTTTTTATAGAAAGACTGTAAGGGAACCCCCTACAATATAATTGGTGTAACAAACCCAAATGGCAAGTACCATGCCTTGAACCTGGGTGGGTGGGAAGCCACCAGCCCCTTCTCACCACTAAGCTATGCCTTAGTCTGCTATGTTGTTGGAGTTGATGGACTAATTTACCTTCGATGCTTCCGTAGTTACCTTCTTTAGATGGCCTTAAGCCATATTATTGTAGTAAGTTCTCTTTTGAGACATTCGATGTAATAAGTGTGTGATTGCACTCTGTTATAAATCCTTCAAGTATTGTGTGTGCCAGCATTACCAATCCAGGGATGACGCTTATGCACAGAGATTTGGCCGTTTGAGATCAGATCGCTACAAGATGGTATCAGAGCACACGCTGACTGTAGGACACGACCACTAATATAAGCTATAGGTCACTCTTCTCTACTCATTTCTGACTCCTCTCCATTTTCCACTCTATAGATGGCGGACCCAAGGAACAAGTTTGCTCAACCAGATGAAGACACCCCTTTTGGACGACACTTGAAGGAAGTCACAAGGTACCTGAACATCGGAATACCAAGTTTCACCAGGACCTACACCGCCACTTTACCAAAAGTGGAAAGTTGGATGATTCGAGTTCATGTTCCAGGAAAAATATTCACGCCAGTTACTGAGCCCATAGAGTTTTCCTTTGATGCACCAACCTGGAGTCTAGGAAAGAGCATGGCAGCCCATATCGCCATGGGACGCATCGGTGAAGTCTACAACAAAGAGCTTAAGGACACCATCTACCAGATATGTCGGCGCCAAGATGAGTAATGGGAGATTATCAGCACCAGGAGGGACAAGTCCATTGCAGCCTTTACCAAGGAGTTAAATCAGCACATTCGCCACCAGGAGAACCAAATGTGCGCCAGCATGATAGATCTGAAGAAGGTGATGACCCAGAACATGCAGCTTGAATAGGAACTCAAGTCTACACGTGATGGATATGACGAGGAAATCGCAGTGCTACTAGAGAAGAATGAAGACCTGAAGGAGAGGCTTTGAGTATTCATGGGAGACCCCGTGCCAGGAGACTCCACTCATCATTCACGAGAAAATGGGCGGTAACCGGGTTGCCCAGTCCCATGCTCAAATCAAAATAATTGCAAACAAAACTCCCCCAGGATTTTTGTTAGTTGGAGGCACCCGTTGTTTCGGACAAGCCATGGATTGATGTTTGTTGGTGGTGGGGGAGGATAAACTTTACCATTCTATTTTGGAACCGCCTATAATGTATGTAGCATGGAAGATATCAAGATCTCTTGGTTGTTATGTTGACAATGAAAGTATGCCACTCAAAATATTATTTATCTCCTTTTCAAAACTTGAGCTATGGCACCTCTGCAAATCCCTGCTTCCCTCTGCGAAGGGCATATCTATTTAATTTTATGTTGAGTCATCATCCTCTTATTAAAAACACCAGTTGGAGAGCACCTTTCTCATTCACATGCATTGCTATTAATTTACATTGAGTATGATAATGAGTGGATCTCTTTTACCATGAATTACAATGTCTATTCAGTCCTTGATCTTCAGGGGTGCTCTGCATTTATGTTTTGCGGTCTCAGGAAGGGCTAGCGAGATACCATCTTGTTATATCATGTTATGATTGTTTTGAGAAAGTGTTGTCATCCGAGATTTATTATTATTGCCCGTTAGTTGATTATGCCATTGATATGAGTAAACATGAGACCTAAACATGAGACCTAAACGATCTTTGCTGAAAACTTGAATGCTGGCTTTACATATTTGCAACAACGAGATCAAGCAGAGTTTGTAAAAGTTTTTCTTTATCACTTTCAGTTTGTCAACTGAATTGCTTGAGGACATGCAAAGGTTTAAGCTTGGGGGAGTTGATACGTCTCCAACGTATCTACTTTTCCAAACACTTTTCCACTTCTTTTGGACTCTAACTTGCATGATTTGAATGGAACTAACCCGGACTGACGCCGTTTTCAGAAGAATTGCGATGGTGTTATTTTTGTGCAGAAATAAAAGTTCTCAGAATCACCTGAAAATCCACGGAGACACGTTTTGGAATAAATAAATAAAACTGACGAAAGAATCAGCATCAGGGGGCCCACACCCTATCCATGAGGGTGCAAGGTGCGCCCCCTGCCTTGTGGGCCCCCTAAGACTGCACCGACCTCAACTCTAACTCTACATATTCACGTTCGGGGAGAAAAAAAATCAGAGAGAAGGATTCATCGTGTTTTACTATATGGAGCCGCCGCCAAGCCCTAATCTTCATCGGGGGCTGATCTGAGTCCGTTCGGGGCTCGGGAGAGGGGAATCTGTCGCCATCGTCATCATCAACCATCCTCCATCACCAATTTCATGATGCTCACTGCCGTGCGTGAGTAATCTCATCGTAGGCTTGTTGGACAGTGATGGGTTGGATGAGATTTATCTTGTAAGCGAGTTAGTTTTGTTAGCGTTTGATCCCTAGTATCGATTATGTTATAAGATTGATGTTGCTATGACTTCGCTATGCTTAATGCTTGTCACTAGGGCCCGAGTGCCATGATTTTAGATCTGAACCTCTTATGTTTTCATGAATATATGTGAGTTCTTGATCCTATCTTGTAGGTCAATAGTCACCTATTATGAATTATGATCCAGCAAGCCGAAGTGACAATAATCGGGATCATTCCCGGTGATGACCGTAGTTTGAGGAGTTCATGTATTCACTAAGTGTTAATGCTTTGGTCCGGTACTCCATTAAAAGGAGGCCTTAATACCCCTTAGTTTGCAATAGGACCCCAATGCCACGGGTGGGTAGGACAAAAGATATCATGCAAGTTCATTTCCATAAGCATGTATGACTATATTCGAAATACATGCCTACATTACCTTGATCAACTGGATCTTTGTCACCCTATGTTATAACTATTGCATGAGGAACCATATCCGACATAATTATCCATCATTGATCCATTGCCTACGAGCTTTTCACATATTGACCTTTGCTTAGTTACTTTTCCGTTGCCACTGCTATGATTGCTACAAAAACTACTACTGTTACTTTCGCCACCATTACCGTTACTTCCATACTACTTTGCTACTAAATACTTTTCTACAGATATTAAGTCTTTCAGGTGTGGTTGAATTGACAACTCAACTGCTAATACTTGAGAATATTCTTTGGCTCCCCTTGTGTTGAATCAATAAATTTGGTCTGAATACTCTACCCTCGAAAACTGTTGCGATCGGAAAGGAAAACTATACATTCAACAAGCCGAAGGAAAGTCTAGCGTGTCTTCCTCACTAGCATAGGTATGAATGCATAATCTCAATCTAAACAAGAGGCCACTTTCTCACTAGCACACCACAAGGAACTGCTTAGTTATTATGCGCTTTTTTCAACATTTTCAGTTTTCTTTCATGTCTAAAGTAGTTGGTCTCTTCTACTTCTTATCAGAGATGGGGTAGGCCGCCACCGCAGGCTCCGTTCTGCCACACCGAAGTACGAGTGGGATGCTTTCGAGTTCTTTAGTATCATACTTGGGAATTCCTCTAGGAGGCAGGTATATAAAAGGAGAGATCTCCCCTTCACCCATCTCATTATGATAACTCTGTTGTTTGCTACATCACTCCTTGTCCCAAGCTACAGCGGCTGCCTGACACTTTTATGAAGATGTTGGACGGCCATCAGCCAAAGAATGTGAAGCTGCGATAGGCCGGCAGCAGGCTTCGCGGGCATTGGGACGTGGAGGTGGTGATTAGGTATGGCCACATGTACCTGTGTTATGGCTGGGAGGAGTTCTACCGTGCCTACGACCTGCGGCACGGGTACTTCCTTCTCTTTAGGTATAACGGCGACACCATGCTCACCGTGAAGGTGTTCAACACGACTATATGTCGCATGCGCTACGAGGGCGACAATGATGACAGTACGTTCTGCCTATTCTTCCTCCACATTTGGCTTTGTCTCACATCGACTGTTAATGGTCATTGTTGCATTTGGTTAGGCAATGGGAGCAGCAACAGCGACTCTGGCTACAGCCAAAGCAGCAGCGACTCTAGCTACAGCCAAAGCAGCAGCGACTCTGGCTGCAGCAAAAGCAGCAGCGAGGATGATCTGTAATGGAGTGGGGAAGAAGAGGAGCAGACTGGGGATGAGGAGGTGCTGGCTGACGATGGGTAACAGATGGTGGAGGCTGAGGATGACCTAGCGATGGTGCTGCCTGAAGATGGCCTCGCGATGATGGTGGTGCCTGACAATGACCTCGCGTTGGTGGTGGCGCCGACGATTCCACAGCCGGGCGACATGACCATGCCAATTTTGGTAGAAGACTACATCCCACTGCCTCTCCGCTCTAGGCGCATTAGGATGATGAAGGAGAAGGAGAAGAAGGAGGAGTGAACTATATCAGGTATGTCAGATCTCCAAAATGATCTATACTTAGCTTTGTTTTCCTCCGAAATGACCTAAGTTAGCTCTAATATGCTAAGTTATCTATAATAGTTACCTAGGTTTGCCCAATAATGACATACACTTGGCTTACTTCTGTAAAAAATGTCATATTTATGCTTAGTTAACTCAAAAATGGCATAATTACTTAAGTTAGCTCCAAAATGACCCATTTAACCGAGGTTAGCTCCAATATGATCCATTTTACCTAGGTTAGCTCCAAAATGACCAAGTTTACCTAGGTTAGCTCCAATATGATCCATTTTTGCTAGGTTAGCTCGAAAATGATCCATTTACCTACGTTAGCTCAAAAATGGCATAATTACTTATGTTAGCACAAAAATTACCTATACTAACCTTATTTTCCTCCAAATTGACATTATAAGCTTAGTTAGCTAAAAATGGCATAATTACCTATGTAAGCTCTAAAATTACACAAATAAGGAATAAGAAGAAGAAAAACAAGGAAGAGGAGAAAAAGAAAGAATAGAAGAAGAAAGAGAAGAAAAAGAAAGAATAAAAGAAGAAAAATTATAAGGAAAAGGGTAAAAACCTTCTTATTCTTCTTCTAGTCTTCTTCTTCTCCTTCCTATTCTTCCTCTAGTCTTCTTCTTCTTCTCCAAAATGACCTAAGTTAGCTCTAATATGCTTAGTTATCTAGGTTAGCTCAATAAAGACCTATACTTAGCTGCTTTATATCAAAAATGGCATAATTAGCTAGGTTAGCTCCATTTTACCTAAGTATGCTTACTTATTCTTCTAGTCTTCTTCTTTATTATTTTCTTCTTCTTCTAACTTTCTTGTTTCCCATTTTGCAAATTTCATGTACTTCATGGAAGCTCGCATGGATGGAGTGCTTCTTTTATATGGATGGATGGATAGGTGTTGGATGAACAATGTGAAACTGTTGTAATATGTATGGATGGAACTATGTGTTGGTTATGTAGGTATATATGATGAAACTTGTGTGTCGGATATGTCTGTTGTGAAATTTGTGTGTTGAAATTGAATGAATTTAAGAAAAAAATAGAAAAAATAGGGGCTATACAAGCGGACGGCAAAGAGCTTTGCCCTCAGCCAGCAGAAGGCAAGGCCGCCACATGGTAGCTACCGGTGCAACCTGGGTGCTGGCCTATTTGGTTACTTTGTCGTCCTCTAGCGAACAACAAAGGTGCAATGGTCTTTGCCTTCTGTCAGCAGACGGCAAAGCACACCGTTAACCCCCTAACAGCGCTAAGCTTCCACGTGTGCTGTCCAGGACCTTTGTCGTCCGCTGGCGGATGACAAAGACTATTTCATCTTTGCCGTCGGCCAGCAGACAGCAAAGAGCCCTTCGCCGTAGCCCATTCCACCAGACCTGTTGCCGTCTGCTAACGAACGGCAAAGGCCTTTGCCGTCCGCCAGGCATGCCTTTGTCGTCCACCATGGCGGACGGCAAAGTGCCTGATTCCTGTAGTGAAAGG
The DNA here is from genome assembly GCF_018294505.1 of Triticum aestivum. NCBI lineage: Eukaryota > Viridiplantae > Streptophyta > Magnoliopsida > Poales > Poaceae > Triticum > Triticum aestivum. The sequence continues at coordinate 54,776,485 of NC_057812.1, read as the reverse complement.
TTTATTATTCATGCTAGAATTGTATTGATCATAAACCCAAATACATGTTTGAATATATAAACGAACACCGTGTGCCTTGTGAGCCTCTACTTGACTAGCTCGTTGATCAAAGATGGTTAAGGTTTCCCAATCATGGACATGAGTCATCATTTGATAACGGGATCACATCATTCAGAGAATGATGTGATGGACAAGACCCATCTGTTAGCTTACTATAATGATCGTTTAGTTTTATTGCTATTGCTTTCTTCATGTCAAATACATATTCCTTTGACTATCAGATTATGCAACTCCCAGATACCGAAGGAATGCCTTGTGTGCTATCAAACGTCACAACAAAACTGGGTAATAATAAAAATGCTCTACTGGTATCTCCGAAGGTGATTGTTGATTTGGCATAGATCGAGACTAGGATTTGTCACTCCGAGTATCAGAGAGGTATCTCTGGGCCCTCTCAGTAATACACATCATAAGCTTACAAGAAAATGACTAAGGAGTTAGTCACGAGGTGATATATTATGAAACGAGTAAAGAAATTTCTTGGGAATGAGATTGAACTAGATATGAAGATACCAACAATCGAATCTCATGCAAGTAACATACTGACAAACAAAGGGAACAACATATGTTTTATTTACGGTTGTGTGGCACACCGGATCAGAGAGGCCGGAACACCCCGTATTCCAATCCGTAGATCGAGGTAAGTCTTTGGAATACGACACTTCTTGGCATAGAACAAATCTTCTCTTTGTTACAATCGATACGGGTACCAGGGGATTAAATCTACACGACAACACTATGCCTGCCAAGGTTGCTCTATACAAGCAGCAAAACAACACATAGTAGCAGAATAACTTCTAGGAGCGGAACATCGATGACGATGATCGACTCCACTCCTCTGAGATGCTGGCTAGAACGCTTATCCTCGCTCACAAACACAAGATCCTCGGCAAACAAGCAAGCAGACAAGGCATGACCTATAAACTGGCATGACATGCCAGGTCGGTACATGGAATGTACTTGTAAGCTCACAACAACCAAAGAAATCAAGACAAACAACAACATGGCATTTACAGGTTACTTAACGAAGGTGAACATGATACTAGCAGAACACATGGCATGTACGAGATGAACATGATATAGCTAGATCAATACCACATGAGCATGGCATGAACATATGTGGATACTAGCATGCAACATGTTAACAATATCATGCACCAACTTACTCTGTTCAGGGTTACCTCGTAACCACCACATGTATCATCTTACCATCATGGTCATCACACGATCACCTCAGGATCAGATCAAGCTTGGTATTAACAATACCGTAGTAATCATTACATGACCACGAGGATCTTGATCTTTACCCTTGATTCTCGCATAACACCATAAACCTCAACCATCTTCGATATCCTCGATACCACTATGATGCTCTCACAATCACATAGAGATCAACCAACTTCTTTCCTCATCGAACAAGGGTTGTAATTAAACTAGTTATTATTACTATTGACCCTTAGTGTGACCTACTACAACTGGGCCCTTATTTGTGGGCACGGCTATTGATAGATTAAACACTTTGTAGAGGTTAGCACGGTGTACCCACAACACAAAACCCATGGCCTCGTGCTCCCATTTGGGTGGACCAATGGCGTTCCGACAAAACCGATCTATCGCCATGACACTTTCCCAACCTCTCCGACAAACTCCCCTTTGGGCTAAGCAATGGGCGGCCCCGATGTCACCTCCTGACATCCAACGGCCACCGTTGTGGCAAAAGAAAACAGTCCCAAACAGGGACAAGGGCGCTCAAACCAACACGGGGACAAAACGCTTATGTCCGCATACCTGGCCAAGGTAGTGGGCACCCATAACCTTCACTAGTTGGAGGCACCGGCAAGAGGCATGACAATAGACCCAGTTAGGAGCCCCCATAAAGCAAGTGTGGATGCACTGGTCATTTCGATTTTGATGGCACTATGACTCAACCAACATGTCTTCAAGTTTGATTAAAGTCCGGTTAAACATGAATGAGGAACAACTGAGTCATAACAGCATAATATGATGAAATAACAATGCATAAGAGCATGACATTAACATGGGCATGCATGGATAACACAACCATTTAGCACGTTCATCTTAACATAAATAATAATAAAGCATTTGATCTACCAGATGCAAATGGCATAACAATGATCCTGAATAGAATATCACTAATATGAACATAGCATGGCCACTAGCATCGGGAAAATAACTACTAGAATAGAACATAATAACACCACTAGCAAGTAAGCATGTAACAAACTGGATGAAAATAATCATGGCATAAGAATAAGCATGGATCCATAAGCATATAAAGCATTCAGGGAAATATTAATATGAAAAACTTATTTAAATATTCAAGTTGAGAACCATGGCTACTGCAAATCCATCATGCAAGTGGCTATCGTGCCTTGCCTGGGAATGAAGAGGTCATCAGGAAGAAGTGCGGTGAAGTCTCAGAATGATCCGCCGAAATGGTTCTCTCTCTAAGGGGCCTAGATAAGGGCAAGGGTATAAAGGTCATTTTAATGGTGGGACCACCTAGTGAAAAGGATACTAAAATATAGAGCTGGATGAGATTAAGAAGTAGGCATTGGATTCACCTCAATCGGAATTACAATCACTGATATAGGGAAGGAAGAAGTTCAGGGACCTATCTGTAAAAAGTTTTCTGCAACCAAGTCCCTGGGAGGAAAAACAGAAAGCGCTTTTTAGAGAAATACGCTTTCTGAATTAGGAAAGTGTATTTTCAGCCAAAGAAGAAGCGGAGTACGCTTTCACTTGATGAAAGCGTATTTAGGGAAATACATATCCACTTAACGTACATGGGCCCGGGCTTTGTCTCGCTTACAAGCGGGGCCATAGCGACAGGGGGGACGGCCAGCTCCGGCCGTCTCCGGCAAAGGTGAGCGCATCGGCAGGTGCAGGAGGATGTGCCACGCCCGTTCAGTGGCCCACACGCGTCGGCGAGTCCTACTTCTTGAGCTTGCGTTGGTTTTTCCTTCGAAGAGGAAAAGGGTGATGCAGCAAAGTAGAGTAAGTGTTTCCCTCAGTTTTGAGAACCAAGGTATCAGTCCAGTATGAGACAATGCTCAGGTCACCGAAAACCTGCACAAACAAACACCAACTTGCACCCAATGCGATAAAGGGGTATTCAATCCCTTCACGGTTATTTGCAAAGTGAGATCTGATAGAGATGGATAAACGCTAAAGTAATATTTCTGGTATTTTTGGTTTATGGAACAGAAAGTAATGAAAGTAAATAGGAAACTAAAAAAATAGATCGGAAACTTATATGATGGGAAAATAGAAGATTATATGATGGAAATAGACCCGGGGGGCATAGGTTTCACTAGAGGCTTCTATCAAGATAGGAAATATTACGGTGGGTAAACAAATTACTGCCGACCAATTGATAGAATAGCAATGATCATGAATATAGGCCAACTCCGGCCTGCATCTAGGTTTCACTAGAGGCTTCTATCAAGTTAAGGAAATGATCATGAATATAGGCATCACATCCATATCCAGTAGACCAACTCCTGCCTGCATCTACTACTATTACTCCACACATTGACCGACTCCTGCCTGCATCTAGAGTATTAAGTTCATGAAGAATAGAGTAACGCATTAAGTAAGATGACATGATGAAGTGGGATAATCTCAAAAAATATGATGAAAACCCCATCTTGTTATCCTCGACGGCAACAATACAATACGTGCCTTGCTGCCCCTACTATCACTGGGAAAGGACACCGCAAGATTGAACCCAAAGCTAAGCACTTCTCCTATTGCAAGAAAAACCAATCTAGTTGGCCAAAACAAATCGATAGTTCGAAGAGACTTGCAAAGATATCAAATCATGCATATAAGAATCCAGAGAGATTCAAATAATATTCATAGATAAGCTGATCATAAATCCACAATTAATCGGATCTCGGCAAACACACCGCAATAGAGTGTTACATCGAATAGATCTCCAAGAACATCGAGGAGAACATGGCATTGAGAATCAAAGAGAGAGAGAAGAAGCCATCTAGCGACTAGCTATGGACCCATAGGTCTGTGGTAAACTACTCACGCTTCATCAGAGAGGCAATGGTTTCGATGTAGAAGCCCTTCGTGATCGAATCCCCCTCCGGCAGGATGGTAGAAAAGGCCCCTAGATGGGATCTCACGGGTACAGAAGGTTGCGGCGGTGCAAAAGTGCTTTCGTGGCTCTCTTCATTGGTTTGGGAATATTTGAGAACATATAGGCATAATAAATAGCTCGGTGGAGTCACGAGGGGCCCACATAGGTGGGGGCGCGCCCTCCGTCCTTGTGGACACCTCGTGGATTCCCTGACATGTACTCCAAGTCCTCTGGATGTCTTCTGGTCCAAGAAACATCATCACGAAAGTTTTATTCTGTTTGGACTCCGTTTGATATTCCTTTTCTATGAAACTCTAAAACAAGGAAAAAATAGGAACTCGCCCTAGGCTCTAGGTTAATAGGTTAGTCCCAAAAATAATATAAAATAGCATAATAATGCATATGAAACATCCAAAATATATAGTATAATAGCATGGAACCATAAAAATTATAGATACGTTGGAGACGTATCAAGCATCCCCATGCTTAATTCCCCCTCGTCCTCAGGTAGGTAACTGATAAAAACAGAATTTTTGATGTGGAATGCTACCTAACATATTTATCCATGTAATTTTCTGTATTATGGCATGAATGTTCAAATCCTTATTATTCAAAACAAAAGTTTAATATTGACATGAAAACAATAATACTTCAAGCATACTAACAAGGAAATTGTTTCTTCTCAAAATAACATGGCCAAAGAAAGCTTATCCCTATAAAATCATATAGTCTGGCTATGCTCCATCTTTATCACACAAAATATTTAAATCATGCACAACCCCGATGACAAGCCACGCAATTGTTTCATACTTTGATGTTCTCACCCTTTTTCAACTTTCACGCAATACAGGTGGTTGTGGAGAAGACAAAAAGAAGGAGATAGTCTCACATCAACTAGGCGTATCAACGGGCTATGGACATGCCCATCAATAGATATCAGTGTGAGTGAGTAGGGATTGCCATGCAGTGGATACACTAGAGCTATAAGTTTATGATAGCTCAAAAAGAAACTAAATGGGTGCGCATCCAACTTGCTTGCTCACGAAGACCTAGGGTAATTTGAGGAAGGCCATCATTGCAATATACAAGCCAAGTTCTATAATGAAAAATTCCCACTAGTATATGAAAGTGACAATATAGGAGACTCTCTTATCATGAAGATCATGGTGCTACTTTGAAGCACAAGTGTGGTAAAAGGATAGTACCATTGCCCCTTCTTTCATTTTTTATTTGGGCCTTCTCTCATTTTTTTTGGCCTCTTTTTTTATTCGTTCGGAGTCTCATCCCGACTTGTTGGGGAATGATCCTAGATCCGCCGTTGTCTGGTAGCAAGGTCATCCTAGACACCAAAAAGACGGCAAGCTCAGTGCCCTTCTCACAAAGGTGAGTCGAGAGCACTGAGCAACAAATCCTCACATTCTCTTCCAAATTTTTCTGTATCTTGCTTGATGTGATTGTATGTATTTATGTGTGCTGTTAATAAAAAAATGAGATTCCATATAAAATTATGTGTTAAACAGAGAAATTGATCAAGGTTGCATACTAGCTATTTTAAACACTCCCAGACTCCATTTAAACAACTCTTCAGCCACCAATTGAGCAGTATAACACCTGTATCCCAGCCTAATTTCCAGCAAGAATTCATCAGCAGATCAACAACAGTACATCAAGATATATATATATATATATATATATATATATATATATATATATATATATATATATATAAGGACATATGACACTAGATTTTAGTACGATATAGCAAATCATCTCAGCGAGATATATAACACATGTTTCAACATGACAACACACAAGTTTCAGCAGCCATACTTGTAAAGATTGTTCACACAAAAAACCATAAGTTGATGGCAAAGTAACGAAAATAGCGACAACACTAAAAGACCACAAGTTCATAGCAATAGTTTGTACATAGCATCACTGTCAAAATAGCAACATCACTAAAAGAACAACAACTACTCTTCTCTTCTCTTCATCACCAAACTGTTAGTGCTGGGCACTAGCTTATGTTCCCATTTGCCACAATAGATGACACTATGCAGGGGTGCCTTGTTTGAACCTATTTCACATCAGACTAAACTTCAGGAGAGATACTACTTGTAGGTAACCATCAAAAAAGTTCAGGAACATCCCTTTTCTTTTTCTAAACAATATAGAGACATCTCCTACATGGGCATGGGACTGTTGATTCTGGGTGAGCACCATCGAAGGCAAAATTCAAGAAATCCTTCATGCCCCCTGTCCATCCAGCTCTTATCTCAGTGTCATTTTTGACTTATCTCCGTAAAGCCAGTCCTGTTAAAAAAACATAACAACTGCATTAGTAGCTGCATTACAGTCAATAGAATCACTAGCTGCATCACAAGACAAGACAACAGGGATACATACATACCAGTATTAGTGTCACATGGCAAAGCAAAATTTATCTATATATTGTAAATCAAAATTTGGTTGATGGAACAAGAAATAGTATTACTGTCACATGATAGTACACGTGACATGAAATTATCCCCTTCCTACTTTTTCTCCAGCTGCGAGGGCGACTTGGACGCCGCGGTGATTCAACAATGACTGACTTCGGTGCCGCTCCCCTAGCTACGGTGACCCACAGGCCACGGCAGCGCCCCGACACGACCGCGGTCTGGTACTGACCACACCCGACGGCAGCACAACACTTGCCCCACGCAGTTACGACCCGACGGCCATGGTGATCCTCCGGGCGGTGGCATCCTCCACGACCCGGTGCTACACCCACACGCGAGTGAGACCAAGTAGCTGCGGCACTGCATCCATGCGACGGCGACACGACGTTGCCCACTCACAAGGGATACCAAGCGGTCGCGACGCTGCATCTAGGTGTGGTGGCTTGCTTGCCGTCAAAACTGCTCCACGTGAATGTTTTGCTGATGTTTGACAGAGAAATTGCTGATGTTTTGCCGTAACAGAATGAATGTGGATGTACAAACAAATACTAGTTCTTTTGCTGCATGTGAATCAGTGTAGATCTACAGAAAATACTTGAATGAATGTGGATGTACATGAAGTCTTTTCTGTCATTTTAGTGACTTGGATAACACTGAGATTTTGCTTCTTGTACATCCACATTCATTCTTCACTGATTCAGAGTATTGGTATAGTGAAATTCATGTGCTGATGTTATTTTTGTATACTTGTACACCCACTGATGCCAAGTATGTACTGGTGATTTCAGAGATAACTGAAATTCATGAGATAACATTCAGACAGCTAGAATTCAGTGACATGTTGTGCATATACTGGTGGTTAACATCTTCACTCTTGATAAATTCAAAGTTGACTAAATCAACCAACTAACCTCTTATGCCTTACTACCCTGTCTAATTCTAGCTAGTAAAAAGGAACAATTTTCCATGAGAAACAATATTCTTGCATAGCTATTTAGAGATATAAGACCATCTAAAAATGCATCCAACAAGTGATCTTCAGTACAAATATTCAGGGATAAAATGATAATCCCCTAGAAAAATGTCAGCACAGGTACCAATGAGCTTCAGTACGAATAATCAAAGATACCAGGCAATCCAAAATTCATCCAACACATGATCTTCAATACAAATATTCATGGATAATATGATAATCTCCTGGCAAAATATCGGCACAAGTAACCATGAGCTTAAAACTGACAAACAGATTGTTTAACTTATGCTCAAGAACATAGCATACCTTTCTGGTACTGACCTCCACGAATGTGTGGTTCTACATACCAATAAAACAGCAAGCAAGGGAAAATTAGTCTGCTACTTTCAAACTAAAATCAGCATCCTTATGTTGTATGTATAGCACAGTACGAACGCCCATGTGATGTATTTTGAATCTAAATTTACTGCACTTTGCTGCACTTGCAACGGAAAATACAGAGGGATACATGAGGGGCTGACCAGGGGAGAGCTGCTGCAGGGCGTTGCACTGAAGCGCACGGGAGTCCCGGGCAGGTGAGCAGGATGGCAGGTCCGTTGGCACCGGAGTTGAGGTATCGGGCGGTCTAGCCACGCGCCCACGGGCAGGATCGATCGGCCAAGATCTAGGGAGGAGGAGGCCGACGGGCGGAAGGCGCCGAGCGGCGGGTGGCGGAGCAAGATTAGAGGGAGAGGGGAGCGGCACGGAGGTGCCGGCCTGGGCTGCTTCATCGCGCCGCCATGATGTGGGTGCTGGATGCGGCTAGCGCTCGGCTCGCGCGGCGGTAGTTTTTTTAGGACCAGGGTCCAGCGCATGGAAAGGAAAGAGGAGAAGGAGCGAAGGAAACAGAAAAAATGATCGAATGAAAGGGGGAGGAGATCTCGTGCGGCGCAACCCAAGAGACGCATGTCTGATACATCGCACGAGCCCTACGCGCTCCACGAGGGCGTCTCATGGATCTTTTGTTCGAGTTGAAAGTCCACCCTCAACACGTAAGGGGGGTCCAACCATTTTTCTCCTAGTTGTAAGTCCACTCTCGACACAAATGGGGCTAGAGTTTTTTTTTGTCCAAGTTGCAAGTCCACCCTCGACTCGCAACTGGGGCCTAACCTTTTTTTGTCCGAGTTGCAAGTCCACCTTTGACTCGCAACTAGGGTCCAACCTTTTTTTGTCCAACTTGCAAGTCCACCCTCGGCTAGCAACTGGGGGCCGACCTGTTTTAGTCCCTATTACGAATCCAACCTCGATTTGCAACTGGGGCCCGACCTTTTTTCTCAGTTGCAAGTCCACCATCGACATGCAATTGGGGCTTGACCTTTCCTCGTCCCAGTTGCAACTCCACCCTCGGCTCGCAACTTGGGCCCAACCTTTTTTGTCCGAGTTACAAGTCCAAACTCGACTCATAACTAGGGTCCAACCTTTTTTATTCCCAAATGAGAGTCCACCCTCGACTTGCCACTAGGGCTCTTGGGCCCAACTTTTTTTGTCCAAGTTGCAAGTCTAAACTCGACTCACAAATAGGGTCCGACCTTTTTTATTCCCAACTGAGAGTCCACCCTCGACTTGCCACTAGGGCTCCGATATTTTTTGTCCTAGTTGCAAGTCCACCCTCGTCAGCGAACAAACTGCAGACGATCCGGCCCAAGTAGCTAGGATACATTTTTCGTCTTTCTTTTGTTTTGTTTTCTTCATGTTTTTTATTTTTTTTATTTATCATTTTTCTTCATTGGTTTTCCTCTGCTATTTTTTTTCAAAAGTTGATTTCATTTTTTCTGATTCCTTTTTCCTTTTTCATAAATTCACAAGTTTCAATAATTGTTTCAAAAAAAAAATAATTTGTTCATTTTTCTAAAAAAATCATGTTTATCAATTTTTTAAAACAAATCAAAATGTGTTCATTTTTTGTTCTCTGCTTATTTATCCATTTTCTCTATTTGTTTTTCTCATTTTTATTTTTTTCCAGTTCACTTTTAGTTCAATGTATATAAAAAAGTTTGCTTTTAGTTCATCGTATATAATCAAGTTCACCGTACACTGTATATTTGCTAAAAATTAGTGTGTATTTAGAAAATGGTCATCATATATTAAAGAATTGTTCATCATATATTGTAGAAATTTTGGTATTCGTTAACATTTTTTATAATTTGAAATAAATTATGTAAAATCCTGAACTGGACCGAACTTTGTTCCTTACTGAAAATTAATTATAAAGTATAAGAGTGAAAAACGCAAAAAGTTATAATCGTTGGTAGCCTAGAAGCTAACGATGAGAGGTGTACTTGTACAACGATCATACGCAAAAGCTAACAAATACGTAGATGTTAGCACTAGGGATCAGTTTCTTGTTTCCAGAAAAAGTTAGTGATCAGTTTTTTGTATGGGTAGCTAGTGACCAGGATTTTTTTTTTTGTTGAGAGGAGCTAGTGACCAGATTTGCATTAGGGCTGGCCGCATAGGCGGACGCATGACGAGCTAGTTTTTACTAGTTGAGTTCCATTATACAAACAACACTTTCTGGCAGATAGGTGCCCGACATGCCATCAAGCCGTTGATGCATGGGATGAAAGGTGCAGCCATGCATTCAAAACAGCATCGTGCACATCCTGGGCGAGGAAGGATCGTACACACTAGTTTCGGTTTTAGTTTTGGGCTTTAACAAATTAAAATCAAACAAATAGGACAAAAAATAAAAAATAAGATGACACTGACATCATATTTAGATGTGAGATATTATCTCACATCTAGATGTGATATAGACGTACCATATTTTTAACCTCCTGCTAAAAGGTCTCAAATTAGGGTCTTTGTTTCCACCAAAAATATAGCCTATATTTAACCTTCCCGCTAGTTACCTTCCACGGCGTCTTCACGGGCGATTGGATCTGACCTCTCGTCCCCGGTTCCTCTGTGCTGCCGGCGTCATGACGGCGTCAACACAGCGCACCACAGTTGAGTCAGCTGCTACTCGTCAGGTTATTCCTCCGGATCTCCTCCCTTCCTATAACCTCCAGTCCTCCTCGATCTCGCCCTCCTCGTTATCCTCTGCGCCCGCCGACGTGGACCGCGTCTCCGTGTCCTTGGCCATGCCGGCGGCGGCAGCGATGCGGTCTGGCGTTGGCGCCGACGGAGTTCTCCTTGCCCATCAAGCCCGTGTCTGGACCAAGCACGACACCACCTCGGTGTTGAACGCCGTGACAATGCCCGCCCGGGCTCAAATCACCCTCCCCCACGAGCTCCTCCTCGGCGCGCCGCCACCCACGCCCAGACCTCGCCGCCGCCCATGGCCTCCGCCCACGCCCCCGCCCTTGGCCTCCGCCCACGCCCCCGCCCTCTCCCATCCCCTCTCCTCCCCCGAAGAAAGGAAAAGAGAAGGGACGCAGGGAGATCGAACCAGCAGATCGAGCGGCGGCCAGATCCATCCGCCACGGTCGCCCAGGGCTGGCGCGCCTCCGACGACGTGGCCGTGCCCGTGCGTCAAGGGCCTGGTCGGAGATGCTTCTGCTCCGCCATGGCCATGGAGCTTCCTCCCAATCCAAGGTCTTGGACTGGACGGGGACGGCTGCTCTTCCAATGCCTCGTCACTTCTCTTCCGATCCATCCATCCCACACCCCATTCTATTTTCATATGTGTAGATACATAGTCAGATCAAACTGAACCCCAAACCATGGGCACTACTTCAAGAAATATAGTCCAGTAGGACCACGGAGGTGTGTCCCGGTAGAGTGAAAAAATATCCTCTGCCTTATGCCCTATGTGTTAGTTATTTACATACGTATGAGGGATCTCTGATTCATACCCTAGATTGCATAGATGCTGTTAGTATGATTCAGGCTCTCCAGCTTTTTTATGTCAACTAGGAAAGTCTGCAGTCATTTGAAAATCTAATCTTGATTGTAGTATCTCATCATACTCTTCCTTCAAAGGGATAAATAGTGCCTTTCACAGTATATCTCCTGGATAGTTCTGTCCTATTTCTAACATTTGAATATGGTAGATTGACCTCTGAATCAAATTAAGGTTTCTAGACCCTTTCGCAGAGTTACGCCATCATCCATCTGTATGTTTTTATATATGTTGCCATGTTGCTACAAGTTAGTAATTTGATGAAATCACCCCACTGTTCCATTAGTTACTGCCTAAGAGATTGTTGCTTTCTACCATCTGAACCTGACTAGAAATAGTTATTTTCGAAGTTGGCCCTTTGTTGGAGTTTGATAGCATATTACATTAATCATTTACAATTTATTTGACTCATGGAGAGAATATGATCCTGTTGTTCACCTGAATATCATTCGTACCAGCTGATTTTAGGACAACGTATGTATTCAATCATCATGGCTGATTTCCTTCCTTCATAATCACCTATCTGAATGATGTCACAAGGGCACAATGATGAATTTTACGGACGATGCTCCTGGTACACAACATCCTTACTTTATAATCACCTATCTGAATAGTGCACAACATCAATGCTTTGTTAATGCCAAGTCCCATGATTGTTTTGTTGTGCAGTAAAGAAAGGCTCTGTTCTCTTAACAAGGATGGAAAGTATAACAGCATACAAAAACCAACGTGGACAACCCAGATCTGGTAAATTGTTTAGCATTTGCTATAATGCATAGAATCTTGGTGTGGGTTAAATTGCTAAACCTTCATGACTAAATCTTTTACAGGAACTCCAGAACAATCTGACAATCCAGTGTCTGCTAATGACATGTGTTCCCTTGTTGAATGTCCATCCCATGCTCGGCGCAACCGTGCGCTACTACATGATGGTACTTGCTTTCGTTTATATTTGTGTCATCATTTCTTACAATCTAATATCGAGTAATACAATATTTCTACAGGTGCCTACGAAGACGGTTGACAACAAAGAAAATAGTAATCCAAACTTGCAAAATATTCTGTTACAGAGATCTAGTCCTAATAAGACTCCATGTTCACGCCCAACTGTTATTTCTTCAAATGCGCTCATACAAGCTGCAGTAAGGAATTCTCGAATGTTTAAAGCAATGGTAAGTCACAACCTTGCTTTCTCTTCATGTTCACCTGCATTTTATACATCATTGGCCTTCATAATTAGCTAGCTGCTTGTTCTCTTTTACCACGTGTTGTTGCTGCATCGAGTCACAATTTAAACAAAAAAAAATGAATATGTGCTAGCTAGGGACATTAACTTTACTAAAACTATACATCGAGTCACAACTTAAAGCAATAGCAGAAGCTTTTATTAGATGCACGATCGGACGATGGCACCATTCTGTATGCATGAGCAGGATGTCATGAGCATGGGCGTGATGCCTTCGCTGCCGACTCCATTGCAATGTCCCATGCAATATCTCTTGGTGCTGATATGTGAGTCGTGAGGGTCGTTTTTGAAACGGACTCGCAACTCCTGATGCAAGCACTGAATATGAATAAGGTGGACTCGGCCGCCAATGTTGCTGTTATTGAGGATACAAGTACTGACTCAAATTATGGTTTTCTTATTATGAAATAAATGTATGTCATCGCTGGACAAACTCTGTTGCTCACGAGCTTACTAGTCTTGGTAGGATGTACGAACCTAACGACTATGTGGAATAGGAGGCCGATGTACCAGCCCTTGTGGCTGCTTGTGCTTTGGGTGATTCAGCCTAGCATTGTTAAGTTATAAAGTAATGCTTTTCTTAAAAGAGAAGCTTTTTGTAGATGTACTTGTGCTTATGCTTTACACATTTACACTTGTATAATTGTTCTGAACCCTCAGTTACATGCTTGCTGACACAGTATTAGTCCAGTTAGTTTGGCGATAGTTATTTTTAACAATGAGGCTGGAATAATTGTATGGCGTATGTTATGTTCGACTCATTAACTAGAACTTTTTATTTTTCTTGATTGCAGGATCCAAAGAACTAGCTGGACTGGACTCTAGATCACGGACAATTTAGTCTTCGCAGCTAATTAGGATGGCTAAATTACATTTGCGTTTCATTTGATGGGTATTTGATATGAGAATTGTGAATGTTATGAATTTACATATTATACGTATGGTTTTGAATATTGTAATTGAAAGCCTGTATTTTTTTTACGGTTGCAAAAGGTTGTACCACAACCCATTTTCGGTTGCCACATGCTAGCACCACTACAAATATAGTGTTGCGTCATATCTCAGTCGCTACGCCTATCTGTTTTGTTGCACAAGGATGTTGCAACAGAGCACTTTATATTGTCGCAATAGCTTGGCACTACTTTTTTTTCACGATGCGATAACTGTTTGGCGCCACCAAAGTAAGTTTGTTGAAATAGAGTATCGCCACAGAAAGTTTAAATTGTCGCAATAGTTTCTTGCTACAAAGATTTTACCTTTTGTGATACCTATTTATCACCACCAAAGCAAGTATGTTGCAATTTCCTGTTACGACGACCGGAATATTTGTTGCCATAAGTTAATGCCACAAGTGTAGTGGGTCGTGGCAACATGCCTAATGCCAGGAAAACAAAGATTGTTGCCATAGTTTATTGCCACAAGTGAGGTGGGTGGTGGCAACATGCCTAATGCCACGAAAACACAGATTGTGGCCTTTGTTTATTGCCACAATTGACTATTGCCACGGAAGCGTAATGCGCCACGAAATGGCCGTCGTTGCCATAGGTTGTTGCCACAAATGTCTATCGCTACAAGATATCAGTCGCCACGATTCGTCACATGTTGCATTAAAGCGATCTCCACAAATCAAATTGTGGCATCATGTGAGTGTTGCCACGGGAAAATATGTGGCAACTTCCCGCATGTATGTTGCAATAGCACGCTTAATTGCCACAATTGCTTTTTCATGGTAAAAACCTATTACCATGTGTCCAGTCGCAACGGCTGCCAACGAATGTCGTTTTGTGGCAATAATACTTATCGCCACGAAACAGCATGTATTGCAACAAATGTTTTTGTTGCAATAGACCTGGATCCTTGTAGTGAATGAAGATGATCACACTTTTATTTACTTAAAACTCAAGGATTACAACTCGACACTTAGAACAAAATATGAATCTATGAAAGAATTATAAAAGCATGCGGCTCAAAGCCCCAATGGTGCGGACCAACACCTTAAGCAAGCTAGACCTTTCGTATGCTTGCTTTTCATAGCAACAAGGTGTGGCTCTTCCTCTCTGGCCTCCACCACAGCGGTCTACACACATCACAATCAAATGATGAGATGAATTAATAATTTGGACAATATGCATATACATCCAGTTCATTCAATCAGAAGTCATGGGAACTTCGTGCTATCGATCCTAAGCTACATTATTTAATGGAATATTTGTACCAAAACCTGGGAGTCACTACACAGGGAGGTTACTATACAACCTTGAATCTTGAAGAAAGTGTGAATTGCAGTACTGGTGGAGCAAATCTAAGGAAACTACTTTTTACCTACTACTTCTTGGTTAATTCTAAAATTTAAAAAATTAATGGATTGATTATCATCCAAACAGTACATAATCTTGTCCATGCGACTTTCAAAGGATTCCGGCGTGTTTGAAAACACAACGGTTTAAACAAGATCAAGCACAAGGGCAAGGCATCACTTATTGAGCATCTGAAGGCATGCGGCTTAAAGCCTTTCTAGTGCGGCCAACACCTGAAGCAAGCTATACCTATCACATGCTTGTTTTGCATAGCAACGGTGTAGCTCTTCCTCTCCGGCCTTCACCATAGCGATCTACACACTGCACAATGTATCGGACAATATGAAAATACATCCAGTTAATTCAGTAACTAGTCATGGGAACTTCATGTCACGGCACTGGAAGGTTTCAATACAACATTGAATCTTGAAGCAAGTGTGAAGTGCAGTACTAGTGGAGCAAATCTAGGGAGACCACTTTTTACCTATTTCCTTCTCGTTAATTATAAAATAAAAAATTAATGGATTAATTATCATCCAAGCCATACATAATCTTGTCCACGTGACTTTCGAAGGTTTCCAATGTGTTAGAAAACACAACGGTCTTATCGAGGTCAAGCATGAGGGCAAGGCATCGCTTATTGAGCCTATGAAGGCGTACCGCGTAAAGCGCCACTGGTGCGGACCAACACCAGAAGCAAACTAGACCTTTCGCATGCTTGCTTTGCATAGAAACAAGGTGTACCTCTTCATCTCCGACCTCCACCACAGCGGTCAACACAGCACAATATAATGATGAGATGAATTAATAATTTACAGAATATGCATGTACATCAAGTTAATTCACTCAGAAGTCATGGGAACTTCGTGTCATTGATCCTATGCTACATGATTTAAATCAATACTTGTACCAAAACATGAGAGTCACTATACTGGAAGGTTACAATGCAACCTTGAATCTCGAAGCAAGTGTGAAGTGCACTACAGGTGGAGAAAATCTAGGGAGACCACTTTGTACGTCTTGTTTCCTCATTAATTGTAAAATAAAAAATTAATGGATTGATTATCATCCAAGCCATACATAATCTTGTCCATGCGACTTTAGAAGGTTTCTAATGTGTTAGAAAGCACAGCGGTTTCATCAAGATCAGGCACGAGGGCAAGGCATCGTTTATTGAGCATCTAAAAGCATGCGGCGTAAAGCCCCACCGGTGCGGACCAACACCTGAAGCAAGCTAGACCTTTCACATGTTTGCTTTTCATAGCAACAAGGTGTGGCTCTTCCTCTCCGGCTTCCACCACATCGGTCTATACACAGCATAATAAAATGATGAGATGAATTAATAATTTAGACAATATGCATATATATCAGATTAATTCTGTCAAAAGTCATGGGCACTTCGTGTGGTCGATCCTATGCTTCAAGACTTAGTGCAGTATTTGTACCAAAACTTGGGAGTCACTGCACTGGAAGGTTACTATAGAACCTTGAATCTTGAAGAAAGTGTCACATCCAGTACTGGTGGAGCAAATCTAAGGAGGCCACTCTTTACCTGCTGCGTCCTTGGTAATTCTAAAATAAAAAATTAATGGATTGATTATCGTTGAGGCCGTACATAATCTTGTCCTTGCGACTTTCAAAGGTTTCCGATGAGTAAGAAAACACAACGGTTTCATCGAGATCAAGCACAAGGGCATCGCCTATTGCGCATTTGAAGGCAATGCGGCATAAAGCCCCGCTGCTGCGGACCAACTCCTGAAGCAAGCTAGAACATTAACGTTCTCGCTTTGCATAGCAACATGGTGTAGCTCTTATTCGCCGGCCTCCACCAGATCGGTCTACACACGGCATAATAAAATTGTGAGATGAATTTAGAATTTAGACAATATTCATATACATCCAGTTAATTCTGTTAGAAGTCATGGGAACTTCGTGTCATCGAATGAATGTTGCATGATTCAATGTAATATATATATACACCTAAACTTGGCAGTCACTGCACTGGAAGGTTACAATACGACCTTGAATCATGAAGCAAGTGTGAAGTGCACTACTGGTGGAGCAAATCTAGGGAGACCACTTTTTACCTGCTGCCTCCTCATTAATTCTAAAACAAAAAAATAGTGGATTGATTATCATCCAAGCCATACATAATCTTGTCCATGCGACATTCGAAGGTTTCAATGTGTTAGAATACAGAATGGTTTCATCGAGATCAAGCACGAGGGCAAGTCATTGCTTATTGAGCATCTGAAGGCATGCGGTGTAAAGCCATGTTGGTGCAGACCAACACCAGAAGCAAGCTAGACCTTTCACATGCTTGCTTTGCATAGAAACAAGGTGTAGTTCTTCCTCTCCGGCCTCCACCACAGGGGTCCACACACGGCGCAATAAAATGAAGAGACGAATTAATAATTTAGACAATATAGATATACATCCAGTTAATTCAGTTGGAAGTCAAAGGAACGTCATGTCATCGATCCTAGGATACATTGTTTAATGCAATATATGTATCAAAACTCGGGAGTCACTGCACTGGAAGATATACATCTTGAAGCAAGTGTGAAGTGCACTACTACTGGAGAAAATCTAGGGAGACCACTTGAGGGAGTCCTGGATTAGGGGGTGTCCGGATGGCCGGACTATACCTTCAGCCGGACTCCTGGACTATGAAGATACAAGATTGAAGACTACGTCCCGTGTCCGGATGGGACTTTCCTTGGCGTGGAAGGAAAGCTTGGCGATGCGGATATTCAAGATCTCCTACCATTGTAACCGACTCTATGTAACCCTAACCCTATCCAGTGTCTATATAAACCGGAGGGTTTTAGTCCGTAGGACAACTTCATCAACTCCATAGACAACAATCATACCATAGGCTAGCTTCTAGGGTTTAGCCTCCTTGATCTCGTGGTAGATCTACTCTTGTACTACCCATATCATCAATATTAATCAAGCAGGACATAGGGTTTTACCTCCATCAAGAGGGCCCGAACCTGGGTAAAACATCGTGTTCCCTGCCTCCTGTTACCATCCGGCCTAGACGCACAGTTCGGGACCCCCTACCCGAGATCCGCCGGTTTTGACACCGACATTGGTGCTTTCATTGAGAGTTCCTCTGTGTCGTCGCCGTTAGGTCCGATGGCTCCTTTGATCATCAACAACGATGCGGTCCAGGGTGAGACCTTTCTACCCGGACAGATCTTCGTCTTCGGCGGCTTCGCTCTGCGGGCCAATTCTCTTGGCCACTTGGAGCAGATCGAAAGCTACGCCCCTGGCCATCAAGTCAGGTTTGGAAGCTTAAACTACACGGCTGACATCCGCGGAGACCTGATCTTCGACGGGTTCGAGCCACGGCCAAGCGCGCCGCACTATCTCGAGGGGCATGATCTAGCTCTGCCTCTAGACAGTGTCCTGGAGGCCGCGCACGCATCGGTTCCGACCTCTAACTCGGAGCCTATTGCGCCAATCGAGGATGAGCGGTTGGACGCCACCTCGGGGTCTGCGATCTCAAAGGCGATCGAGCCGAACGCTAGCCCCGCACTCTGCATGACCCATGACTCCGAGGATCCTGACTCCTCCCCGGACTCCGAACCCCCCGCGCCTCTGCCGATCGAATCCGATTGGGCACCGATAATGGAGTTCACCACCGCAGACATCTTTCAACACTCGCCTTTGGGCGTCATCCTGAACTCTTTTAAGTCTTTCTCTTTATCAGGAGAGCCCTGGCCGGATTACGGTCAGCGAGGATGGGATGCGGACGATGAAGAATTCAAGGCCCACCCACCACCCACTTTGTAGCCACTGTCGACGATTTAACCGACATGCTTGACTTCGGCTCCGAAGACATCGACGGTATGGACGATGATGTAGGAGACGAACAGGAACCAGCACCTGTAGGGCACTGGAAGTCCACCTCGTCATATGACATATATATGGTGGACACTCCAAAAGATGGAGATGGGGATGGAACAGTGAGGGATGACACCCCCAAGAAACAGCGAAAGCGCCGGCGTCAGCGGCGCCGCTCTAAATCCCGCCAAAGCAAAAACGATGATTCCGGCACGGGAGATAATACTACCCCGGATAGCACCGAAGAACACCCACCTCAGCAAGATTCGGCACAGGAAGATGGAGAAGCGAGCCCTCATGAGAGAGCGACAGACCAAGAAGTTGAGGATGATAACTATATGCCTCCCTCTAAAGATGAGGCAAGCCTCGATGACGACGAATTCGTCATACCATCAGACCCCGCCGAACAAGAGCGTTTTAGACGTAGGCTTTTATCCACGGCAAGTAGCCTCAAGAAAAAGCAGCAGCAGCTTAGAGCTCCCCAAGATTTGCTAGCTGACAGATGGACTGAAGTCCTTGCGGCCGAAGAGTATGAACTCGAACGCCCCTCCAAGAGTTACCCAAAGCGCAGGCCGCTACCCCGATCAGAGGAGGAAGCACCTACATCAACAGCGCATCACATGGCAGACCGGCCACCTCGCGGCCTCCACAAAGAGGCCTCTCGGCCCTCCACCCAAGCCATGCACCGACGCCGTTCAACTAAGGCATGGGAAAATGCGCCAGACCTGCGAGACGTACTGGAGGACAAGGCAAGACAAACAAGACCGATCTACGGATCGCGCAGGCGCCCTACGGCACGTGACGATGATCTTCACTCCGGATACAACAAATCCGGCCGGGCCGAACACAACAGACATAGCTCTTCCGAGCTACGTCATGATATAGCCCAGTACAGAGGCGCCGTACACCCGCTATGCTTCACAAATGAAGTAATGGAGCATAAAATCCCAGAGGGTTTCAAACCCGTAAACATCGAATCATACGATGGCACAACAGATCCGGCGGTATGGATCGAGGATTATCTCCTTCACATCCACATGGCATGCGGCGATGATCTACACGCCATCAAATACCTCCCGCTCAAACTTAAAGAACCGGCCCGACATTGGCTTAACAGCTTGCCAGCAGACTCAATCGGTTCTTGGGAGGACCTGGAAGCCGCATTCCTCGACAACTTCCAGGACACTTACGTGCGACCACCGGATGCCGACGACTTAAGCCACATAATTCAGCAGCCAGAGGAATCGGCCAGACAATTCTGGACACGGTTCCTAACAAAGAAAAACCAGATAGTCGACTGTCCGGATGCAGAGGCCCTAGCAGCCTTCAAGCATAACATCCGCGACGAATGGCTTGCCCGGCACCTGGGACAGGAAAAGCCGAAATCTATGGCAGCCCTCACGACACTCATGACCCGCTTTTGTATGGGAGAAGACAGCTAGCTAGCTCGCAGTAACAACTTATCAAAGAACCCTGGTAATTCGGATACCAAGGACAAAAGTGGCAGGACACGTCGGAATAAGCAAAAACGCCGCGTTAGCAGCGACAGCAATGAAGACACGACAGTCAATGCCGGATTCAAAGGCTATAAATCCGGTCAGCAAAAAAGCCATTAAAAAAGAATACTCAGGGCCCGTCCAGTTTGGACCGAATACTCGACCGCTTGTGCCAGATACATGGCACCCCCGAAAGGCCAGCCAATCACACTAATAGAGATTGTTGGGTGTTCAAGCAGGCAGGCAAGTTAAGAGCCGAAAACAAAGACAAGGGGCTGCACAGCGACGACGAGGAGGAGCCCAAGCCGCTGAACAACAATGGACAAAAGGGTTTTCCCTCAAAAGTGCGGACGGTGAACATGATATACGCAACCCACATTCCCAAGAGGGAGCGGAAGCGTGCGCTACGGGACGTATACGCGATGGAGCCAGTCGCCCCGAAGTTCAACCCATGGTCCTCCTACCCGATCACTTTTGATCGAAGAGACCATCCCACTAGCATCCGTCATGGCGGCTTCGCCGCATTGGTTCTCGATCCAATCATCGATGGATTTCATCTCACAAGAGTCCTGCGGAAAATGGGCATAGATCCCTCAAGGATTAACCCCACAAAAATGACCTTTAAAGGCGTTATACCAGGTGTAGAAGCCAACTGTACAGGCTCAGTAACACTTGACGTGGTCTTCGGATCCCCGGACAATTTCCGAAGCGAAGAGTTAATCTTTGATATAGTCCCGTTTTGCAGTGGCTATCACGCTCTGCTTGGACGAACCGCATTCGCAAAGTTCAATGCGGTGCCTCACTACGCATATCTCAAGCTCAAGATGCCAGGCCCTCGAGGAGTAATCACGGTCAACGGAAACACCGAATGCTCCCTCCGTACTGAGGAGCACACGGCGGCTCTCACAGCGGAAGTGCAAAGTAGCCTTCTTAGGCAATTCTCCAGTCCGGCCGTTAAAAAGCCAGACACTGCCAAGCGCGCCCGGAGTAACCAACAGCAGGACCGCCTGGCACACTCTGAACAAGCATAGCAATACGGCCCCAACCCCAGCTCTCGCAACATAGTGAAACCAGTACCTCGCGTACATAACTACGCCCTTGAAATTCCATGGGCACAGGGGAAGGGGCACAATAACGGCACACCCAAAGTACGGCTTAAAACGTACAAGGGGCTGCTGGATTCTTTTTTTTAATTCTTTCTTACTTTCAGGACTCCTTACTTCAGACGACCTGTTCGGCAATTCGACTTCCGCACAAACGATGCAAGATCCAGGGAGGCAGACAAGCCATGCCGCATTATGGAACTCCTAGGTGGTCTCTGTTACGAGTGGTGTACCTGTTTTAAATACAATTCCGCGGCCTGCCCCTGGTCAGGACATACTAAATAGTCCAATATTTTTTGCTTACCGCACTATTTGTATCGTTCGGCTTTGATAAATAGCCTCTCTATAAACAATGCATAGCTTTATGTCTATTTTTTGCATTATCATCTTTTCATATATATGTTTATGACATGTTGCACCCGTACATTGTGGTACGGCAAAATACGCCAGGGGCTTTAGTACCCATTAATATGGCGTAATAAGTCCGTACACTTTCACAAGTGCGGCATCCCGAACTTATAGCACTATATGCATCGGCTCCAAATCATGATTTGGGTCAATAGTTGGGTTTGCCCGGCTCCTATGTTTTGGTACCTTACGTTCCGCTATATTGGCTAAGGTAGCACTAGGAGAACCACTGCGATTGTGCCCCGGTTGAGCTTGGCTAAGCACCTCAGTGGAGAAAGCTAAAACTGACTGTCATGATGTGGCGCGAGACCGGTCGCTGTTCGAGAGGTTTTTCGAGTCCCTAAAGGCTTATGCCGCTTCAAGCGAGGAGCCGGCTTTGTCCGGCCAAGGCGTGGATAGCGCCCCGAACTCGGTCTTCCGAACTAGGGGCTTCGCCGAAATTTAAAATTATAGAGTTCTATGGCTAAGTGAGAGTGTTCAAGCATTATAGTCTGATTTCCTGGTTCGTTGTGCTGAGCGCCTCCCTCGAAGGACCCAACTATGGGAAAAGGAGCCCTCAGGTTTATCCCAAACACCCCAGCCCTAGTGGCATGGGGGCAGAAGCCGACGACTGGCCATCTCTCAATTTTTTGATAAAGGCCGCATAGAAAGTAATATTTTAAATTCAATAAGCATTGCTTAGCGCATATGAACAAGTTTTCAGCGCACAGGATACACACGAGCGAGTTCATTCAAAAAATTACATCCTTGCTACATTCATCCGCCACAAGGCGGGCACCCGCAAGAACATCCTTATAGTAGTTCTCGGGCTTGCGATGCTCCTTCCCCGGCGGCGGCCCGTCCCTCACAAGCTTCTCACCGTCCAGCTTACCCCAGCGCACCTTTGCACGGGCAAGGGCCCTACGGGCACCTTCGATGCAGATGGAATGCTTGATGACCTCGAGCCTTGGACAGGCCTCCACCAGTCGCCGCACCAGCCCGAAGTAGCTCCCAGGTAGGGCCTCTCTGGGCCACAGCCGAACTATGAAGCCCTTCATGGCTTGTTCGGCCACCTTGTGGAGCTCGACAAGCTGTTTCAGCTGGTCGCTTAAGGGCACACGGTGTCCGGCCTCAGCATACTGAGACCAGAACACCTTCTCCGTCGAGCTGCCCTCTTCGGCTCGGTAGAATGCGGTGGCGTCGGATACGCTGCGGGGAAGATCTGCAAATGCCCCTGGAGAGCTCCGGATTCGGGTAAGTAACAAGTACTTTACTTTTATACTTCTGCTTTGCATAAAGAATGCCTTACCCACCGCTATCTTCTTCATATCCTCCAAATCTTGGAGGGCCTTTTGGGCTTTGGCCTTGGCGGACTTGGCAGTCTCAAGGGCCGCCGCGAGCTCGGACGCTTGCGTCTTGGACTCAAGATCCAAACTCTCATGTTTTTTCATGAGAGCCTGAAGCTCCCACTGCACCTCGCCAACCTGGCCCTCAAGTTTCTCTCGCTCGGAGCACTTCGTGGCCGTTTTCTTTTCGGCCTCGGACAGCGCCTGCTTGAGGGTCGCCACCTCAGTCGTGGCCCCTACAAAGCAGTACAATCCTGTTATTTTTTGCAATCAAGCCTTTCTATAGGCACTTTTTCTGTAAGGTATTTCTTACCTTCTTTCTCCTCGAGCTGCCGTTTGGCAAGGCCGAGCTCTTGCTCGGTCCGCTCGAGGCCCTGTTTCAGGGCACCCACCTCCGCAGTCAGTGCAGTGGTGGCTAGCAGCGAAGCCTGCACACACATATTGACTCTTTGTTGTTAGACTCCTGCGAAATTTAATAGATCCTCTATTCGGTTTTTCTTTCCAAACGCCGAACAGAGCATCAGAGGCTACTGTCTATGCAGTTATATTTTTACATAGTTTTTACTTACCTCGAAACCTGTTAGAAGGCTAGCGCAAGCTTCACTCAGTCCGCTCTTGGCGGACTGAACCTTCTGGATCACCGTACTCATAATAGTACGGTGCTCCTCGTCGATGGAGGCGCCATCAAGCACCTCCAGCAGATTGTCCGGCACCTCCGGTTGGACGGAGGCTGCCGGCTCAGAAGGCTTACTCCTCTTGGAAGGAGTTCGCCTACCGCGGACCGGAACTGTTGTAGATTCCGGTGCGGTGTCCGGCTCAAAGCCGGACTTGGAGCCTTTGGGGGCCTTGTCCCCTTCACTCCTGGAGTCCGGGAGGTTGCCTTGCGGCTCCTCCGGGACCACCTCCTCCTGCCCCGGAGCTCGTCGCGACGCCACTTCGGCGTCGTCCGTGGTGCGGGTGGAACTGAGTTCACGTCCGATGAATTCAGGGAGCCGCTCGACGACTCGTCGAGTCCGGTCCGGGGCGGGCTGCATAATTATATTCGACATTAGGGAAAGCTGTGCAACAAAGGAACGTCATGAGTTACTCTGATATCCAAACTTACGATTTCTCCGGACGCTTGGCCCTGTCTGGCCACTCCTCTTCGTCCACTTCGGCGTCGGGGAGGTAGTCCGGCGGAGGGGTCTCCCTCTTCTTGGACCCCTCGGCGTCCCCCGTTGGGGCGGCCTTTCTTTTCTTTCCTTCCCTCGCTGGAGGGGGAGAGGTTTCTTCTTCCTCCTCCTCGTTTTCACGGGAGGAGTGCGTCTTGGACTCGTCAGATGACGAGTCCGACACCACCATATTACGGGAACTCTTTCGAGACCCCGTGGCCTTCTTCTTCTTGGCCTTCTTCTCCAGCACCACATAAGGCGCCGGGACCAGCAGCTTCACTAGTAGAGCTGGGGCTGGGTCTTCGGGCAGCGGAGCCGGACAGTTAATCGGTCCGGATATCGCCCGCCAAGCCTATCAAAGGTAAGGGAGTTTAGATCCCGCATAGAGTCAAACTATGGAAAAAGCTTAACATCCTGTAAAAGGTGTAGACGGCTTACCTCGTTAGCATGACGCTGCGAGCTGTATCCGCGGTCCTCGGAAGCGGATGCAGGAGCCTCGGCGCCCTTAAATAGCAGCCTCCAGGCATCTTCGTACGTCGTGTCGAAAAGCCTGCTGAGGGTTTGATGTTGCGCTGGGTTGAACTCCCATAGATTAAAATCCCGTTGTTGGCACGGGAGGATCTGGCGGACGAGCATAACCTGGATTACATTGACAAGCCGGACTAGCTTGTTCACCAGGGACTAGATGCATGTTTGCAATCCGGTCACCTCTTTTTCGTTACCCCATGACAGGCCCGTCTCTTTCCAGGACATAAGCCGCGTGGGGGGTCCGGATCGGAACTCGGGGGCTGCGGTCCATTTCGGATCGCGCGGCTCGATGATGTAAAACCACCCGGATTGCCATCCCGTCAGGGTCTCCACAAAGGAGCCCTCGAACCATAGGTCGTTGGCCATCTTGCCCTCCATGGCGCCTCCGCACTCCGCCTGGTTGCCACGCACCACCTTGGGCTTGACATTGAAGGTCTTGAGCCAGAGGCCGAAATGGGGGCGGACGCGGAGAAAGGCCTCGCACACGACGATAAACGCCGAGATGTTGAGGATGAAGTTCGAGGCCAGATCGTGGAAATCCAGGCCGTAGTAGAACATGAGCCCCCGGACAAATGGGTGAAGTGGAAAACCCAGTCCGTGGAGGAAGTGGGGACGGAATACTACCCTCTCATGGGGCCTTGGGGTGGGGATAAGCTGCCCCTCCTCGGGAAGCCGGTGCGCGATGTCCTTGGACAGGTATCCGGCCTTCCTTCGCTTCTTAACTTGGCCCTCCGTAATGCAGGAGGCCTTCCACTTGCCTCCCGCTCTAGACATTGCTGGAGAAGGTTGAGGTGGGAAGTGCGGGCTTGGGCGCTGGAGCTCGAGAGCGCAGGAGATGGATAGGCAGAGGAAGAGGGCGTAGGTAAAATGGTGGATCCTTATCCCCTTATATGGGCGGATGCGGTTGTGCGTCCCCACCAGCCTAGTAAAACTCGCTTGCCTCCCAAGCGCCGTGATAAGTGGCGCGGTTGGGTTACCCACGTCCGTATTGATGAGAATCCCGTAAAAGGGGGTACACGATGTCTGCTTCGACAAGACGTGCCAAGGAAACCGCCTCGCAAAACACGCTGAGGTGAAAAAGTAAAAACGATTCATAAAAGACTTGGCCGTAGTGTGATAGCGCACTGCGGAATACGTCAGCAGATTTGATTTGTGTTAATATTATTCTCTCTATGGCAACATGTGGAAGCTTATTTTGCAGAGCCGGACACTACTCTTGGTGTTTACAATCTTCTATGAAGGACTTGGAGGAGGAACCCGCCTTGCAATGCCGAAGACAATTTGCGCGCCGGACTCTTCCTCATTGAAGCCTGGTTCAGGGGCTACTGAGGGAGTCCTGGATTAGGGGGTGTCCGGATGGCCGGACTATACTTCAGCCGGACTCCTGGACTATGAAGATACAAGATTGAACACTACGTCCCATGTCCGGATGGGACTTTCCTTGGCGTGGAAGGCAAGCTTGGCGATGGGGATATTCAAGATCTCCTATGATTGTAACCGACTCTATGTAAGCCTAACCCTATCTGGTGTCTATATAAACCGGAGGGTTTTAGTCCGTAGGACAACTTCATCAACTCCATAGACAACAATCATACCATAGCCTAGCTTCTAGGGTTTAGCCTCCTTGATCTCGTGGTAGATCTACTCTTGTACTACCCATATCATCAATATTAATCAAGCAGGACGTAGGGTTTTACCTCCATCAAGAGGGCCCGAACCTAGGTAAAACATCATGTTCCCTGCCTCCTGTTACCATCCGGCCTAGACGCACGGTTCGGGACCCCCTACCCGAGATCCGCCGGTTTTGACACCAACACCACTTTTTACCTGATGCATCCTAGTGAGCGCACCAGCAGGTGCAGGAGGATGTGCCACGCCCGTTCAGTGGCCTACATGCGTTGGGGAGTCCTACTTCTTGAGCTTGCGTTGGTTTTTCCTTCGAAGAGGAAAGGGTGATGCAGCAAAGTAGAGTAAGTATTTCCCTCAGTTTTGAGAACCAAGGTATCACTCCAGTATGAGACAACGCTCAGGTCACCGAAAACCTGCACAAACAAACAGCAACTTGCACCCAACGCGATAAAGGGGTTTTCAATCCCTTCACGGTTATTTGCAAAGTGAGATCTGATAGAGATGGATAAACGCTAAAGTAATATTTCTGGTATTTTTGGTTTATGGAATGGAAAGTAATGAAAGTAAATAGGAAACTAAAACAATAGATCGGAAACTTATATGATGGAAAAATTGAAGATTACATGATGGAAAATAGACCCGGGGGGCATAGGTTTCACTAGAGGCTTCTATCAAGATAGAAAATATTACGGTGGGTAAACAAATTACTGCCGAGCAATTGATAGAATAGCAATGATCATGAATATAGGCCAACTCTAGCCTGCATCTAGGTTTCACTAGGGGCTTCTATCAAGTTATGACGATATCTAAGGCAATGATCATGAATATAGGCATCACATCCGTATCTAGTAGACCAACTCCTGCCTGCATCTACTTCTATTACTCCACACATTGACCGACTCCTGCCTGCATCTAGAGTATTAAGTTCATGAAGAATAGAGTAACGCATTAAGTAAGATGACATGATGCAGCGGGATAAACTCAAAAAATATGATGAAAACCCCATCTTGTTATCCTCGATGGCAACAATACAATACGTGCCTTGCTGCCCCTACTATCACTGGGAAAGGACACCGCAAGATTGAACCCAAAGCTAAGCACTTCTCCTATTGCAAGAAAAACCAATCTAGTTGGCCAAAACAAATTGATAGTTCGAAGAGACTTGCAAAGATATCAAATCATGCATATAAGAATCCAGAGAGATTCAAATAATATTCATAGATAAGCTGATCATAAATCCACAATTAATCGAATCTCGGCAAACACACCACAATAGAGTGTTACATCGAATAGATCCCCAAGAACATCGAGGAGAACATGGCATTGAGAATCAAAGAGAGATAGAAGAAGCCATCTAGCGACTAGCTATGGACCCATAGATCTATGGTAAACTACTCACGCTTCATCAGAGAGGCAATGGTGTCGATGTAGAAGCCCTTCGTGATCGAATCCCCCTCCGGCAGGATGGCAGAAAAGGCCCCTAGATGGGATCTCACGGGTACAGAAGGTTGCAGCGGTGAAAAAGTGCTTTCGTGGCTCTCTTCATTGGTCTGGGAATATTTGAGAATATATAGGCATAATAAATAGCTCGGTAGAGTCACGAGGGGCCCACAAAGGTGGGGGCGCGCCCTCCGTCCTTGTGCACACCTCGTGGATTCCCTGACATGTACTCCAAGTCCTCTGGATGTCTTCTGGTCCAAGAAACATCATCACGAAAGTTTTATTCTGTTTGGACTCCGTTTGATATTCCTTTTCTGTGAAACTCTAAAACAAGGAAAAAATAGGAACTCGCCCTAGGCTCTAGGTTAATAGGTTAGTCCCAAAAATAATATAAAATAGCATAATAATGCATATGAAACATCCAAAATATATAATATAATAGCATGGAACCATAAAAATTATAGATACGTTGGAGACGTATCAAGCATCCCCGTGCTTAATTCCCGCTCGTCCTCGAGTAGGTAACTGATAAAAACAGAATTTTTGATGTGGAATGCTACCTAACATATTTATCCATGTAATTTTCTGTATTATGGCATGAATGTTCAAATCCTTATTATTCAAAACAAAAGTTTAATATTGACATGAAAACAATAATACTTCAAGCATACTAACAAGGAAATTGTTTCTTCTCAAAATAACATGGCCAAAGAATGCTTATCCCCATAAAATCATATAGTTTGGCTATGATCCATCTTCATCACACAAAATATTTAAATCATGCACAACCCCGATGACAAGCCACGCAATTGTTTCATACTTTGATGTTCTCAACCTTTTTCAACTTTCACGCAATACATCAGCGTGAGCCATGGACATAGCACTATAGGTGGAATAGACGGTGGTTGTGGAGAAGACAAAAAGAAGGAGATAGTCTCACATCAACTAGGCGTATCAACAGGCTATGGACATGCCCATCAATAGATATCAATGTGAGTGAGTAGGGATTGCCATGCAGTGGATACACTAGAGCTATAAGTTTATGATAGCTCAAAAAGAAACTAAATGGGTGCGCATCCAACTTGCTTGCTCATGAAGACCTAGGGTAATTTGAGGAAGGCCATCATTGCAATATACAAGCCAAGTTCTATAATGAAAAATTCCCACTAGTATATGAAAGTGACAATATAGGAGACTCTCTTATCATGAAGATCATGGTGCTACTTTGAAGCACAAGTGTGGTAAAAGTATAGTACCATTGCCCCTTCTCTCATTTTTTATTTGGGCCTTCTCTCATTTTTTCTGGCCTCTTTTTTTATTCGTTTGGAGTCTCATCCCGACTTGTTGGGGAATCATAGTCTCCATCATCCTTTCCTCACATGAGACAATGCTCTAATAATGAAGATCATCACAATTTTATTTACCTAAAACACAAGGATTACAACTCGATACTTAGAACAAAATATGAATCTATGAAAGAATTATGAACGGTGGCTTTGCCACAAATACGATGTCAACTACATGATCATGCATAACAATGTGACAATGACGGAGCGTGTCATAATGAACAGAACGATGGAAAGTTGCATGGCAATATATCTCGGAATGGCTATGGAAATGCCATAATAGGTAGGTATGGTGGCTGTTTTGAGGAAGGTATATGGTGGGTTTATGGTACCGGTGAAAGTTGCGCGGCACCAGAGAGGCTAGTAAAGGTGGAAGGGTGAGAGTGCGTATAATCCACGGACTCAACATTACTCATAAAGAACTCATATACTTATTGCAAAAATCTGTTAGTTATCGAAACAAAGTACTACGCGCATGCTGCTAGGGGGATAGTGTCGGTGTCAAAACCGGCGGATCTCGGGTAGGGGTCCCAAACTGTGCGTCTAGGATCAATGGTAACAGGAGACAGGGGACACGATGTTTACCCAGGTTTGGGCCCTCTTGATGGAGGTAATACCCAACGTCCTGCTTGATTAATAGTGATGAACATGAGGATTACAAGAGTTGATCTACCACGACATCGTTGTGGCTAAACCCTAGAAGTCCAGCATGTATGATTATGATTATCCTCTACGGACTAAACCCTCTGGTTTATATAGACACCGGAGGGCCCTAGTGTTGTACAGAGTCGGTTTACAAAGGAAGGAATGTACATATCCGTACTCCAAGCTTGCCATCCATGCAAAGGAGAGTCCCATCCAGACACGGGAAGAAGTCTTCTATCTTGTATCTTAGTGGCCCATTATTCTGTCCCATGTCACACAGGTCGGACGTCCGAGGACCCATTAATCTAGGACTCCCTCAGTAGCCCCTGAACCAGGCTTCGATGACGATGTGTCCAGCGTGCAGATTGTCTTCGGCATTGCAAGGCGGGTTCCTCCTCCGAATACTCCAAAGCAGCCTTCGAACATAGAAAACGTGTCCGGCTTTGTAAAACAAGTACCACACACACACACACACAGAATATGATATCTCACAAGTCCAATCTGCTGACAACCTTTGCAGCATCACATCACGTGGCTGCCCGGTCATTATTTCGAACCATTTTTTAGCCTCTCGCCCCATGTTTCAAGATGTGGTTTTATTGGCACGTCTTGTCAAAGCAGAGACTGTGTCCCCTTATTGCGGGATTCTCATCAATACGGGCGTGGGTAATCCAACCGCTCCGCCTGCACGACCCTTGTGAAATAGGCAAGTTTTAAGGGAAGTGGGGAGGCGCTTGATATTCACTGCCTTTATAAAGGGATAAGGATTCACCTCTTTCACCCATGCCTTCTTTCTCTCTGCCCATCCATTATCGATCTCCAGCGCCCAAGCTTCCATCCTCAAAAAAAATCACTCCAACCATGTCCGGATCTGGAGCGCAGGGCAAGTGGATGGTTTCCTCCGTCAAGGAGAAGGACATCACCAAGCTCCGAGAGGCCGGGTACTTGGCCAAGGAAATCGCCCACCGGCTTCCAGCAACGGGGCAGCTCATCCCCACCCCGGAGCCCCATGAGAGGGTGGTATGCATCCCCCACTTCGTCCCCAGATTGGGATTACCTCTCCACCCATTCGTCCGTGGACTCACGTTCTACTACGGGCTGGATTTCCATGATCTGGCCCCCAACTCCTTCCTCAACATCTCGGCATTCAATGTCGTGTGCGAGGCCTTCCTCCGCACACCCCCCCCCCCCACTTTGGATTGTGGTTAACGATCTTCAACGTGAAGCCGAAGGCAGTGGGCGGTCAACACGCAGAGTGCGGAGGCGCCATGGTGAGCAAGCTGCCTAATGTCACATGGCCCAAAGGTACCTTCATGGAGACTGTCAAAGGGTGGCAACAACAATGGTTCTATGTCACAGAGCCACGCGACGCCACCTGGGTCGTGGGTCCCGAATTCCAGTCTGGTGCCTCGATGCGGCTCACCTCCTAGCTAGAGAAGGGCCTGGACTGGTCTTCGTCGGACGAGCTGACAGCACTTCAGACACGCATCAGGAGCATGGTGGACAAAAACGTCAAGCTTGCCAATGTGATCCAGGTGATGCTTGCTCTCCGGATACTTTGGTGCCAAAGTCGGACTTGCCATTTGTGGGAGTTCGATCCGGCCAAGCACCAGACCTTGCAATATTTCTTCGGTACTACGCACGAAGACATCTGGAAGGTGCTCTTTAAGGCCAACGGGACGTGGCCGGCGACGATCGAGGACCGCGGGAACGACCTGGCCCATCCCACCAGTGCGTTAAGTTTTCTGTATTTTAAGGTGTATCCTTTACTTGCATACTCGAGGAAGACGTCTAAGCTTCCCCATTTATTGTTTCAGGGCTGTACAAAGAAGGTGGAGTGGATCAAGTGTCCGGCTCCGCTGCCCGAAGACCCAACAATCCCTCTTCTAACGAAGATGCTGGTTTCGGCTCCCTACCAAGCACCGGAGAAGAAGGCCAAGAAGAAGGCCAAGGAGACTAGCTAGGAGTGGTCTCCGTGTAAGGGCACTTCAGACGTGACGTTCGAAGACACTGAGACCCACTCCTCCCACACCGAGGACGATGAGGAGGAGGAGGAGGAGGAGGAAAGAAACTCTCCCTCGGAGGGGGGAAGGAAGAAAAGCGCGGCCTCCACGCATCTGGGGGCAAAGGCATCCAAGAAGGGGAAGGTTTCCCTCGCAGACAACTTCGTGTGGGACATCAACAGCAGCTCCGAGTGGCGCCCCAGGGATAAGCCCTTGGCCGTATCTTAAGTACTCAAAGACACACACACATATCTGGCTCCTTTACTTCATGATTTTAACATATTGAATCATGTGTTGCAGTCCGGCTCGTTCCGACATCGAGCAATCCTGATCTTCGGGGAATTCGCTGGATCTGAAGGTGATGGACAGCAGGTCCCTTCCGGCGGTCTCTTCTCCCAAGGCCATGGATAACACCGAGATGCTGTCCCGAAGGACCTCCCCAAGCCAGGGAGAGACGCAGGAGGCCGTCAGGGTGGCGCCAGAGGGTGACATGTTCGTCAAGCTTTTGGCATACCTGAGCAGGAAAAACAGGCCACATCGAACAATCCAGCCAAGATGCTAACCCACCTACAGGAACTATGTTGCTCCAGCGCTAAAGATCGAACCAAGAGTTGGAGAAGCAACGGACCGGGGGCGGGCCGATGGCCCGAAGAAACTCGTGCTCCACTGGCAGCAGCGGCAGCCACGACAACGCAAGGAGCAGGGGAGCGGGAGCAGCCTCCACACGGCAGCGACCACGATGAGAAGCGGCGCCAAGAACAGAAGCAATCTCACAGTGTTGGCAATCACGCCACCACCAGCAGCAGCGACCAGACGGCTGCGGCCTCCAATGGATCAGATGACTGGAAGAGTTGGAAAGGGGAATAGAAGAAAAACAGTGCTTGAGAACAGCGTACAGCGGTGCAACAGGCGTGAGGCAGCGTGGGGCGGTGGCGGCGACGCGGGGACGCGGGCGGGGCGCAGAGGAGCTCCGTGCTCGGCTCGCATGGTGGCGGCGGATCTCGAGCGCGCGGTGACCGGCGACAAGGCTTCCGTGGTGGGGCGGCGAGCTTGTGGGAAGGTGGCGGTGCGCGACGCAGCGCGGGTGGCAGCGCGAGGCGGCGGGGCTCCTGGGGTCCGGTGAGGTGGCGGCGCGCACCGGCGGGCGGAGGCGAGGTGGTGCAGCGGCTCGGGGTCGAGGGAGGCGGGGTCGGGCGGCGCTCGGCTGTGGGGCTGGGGCGGAGAGAGAGGGGATAGAGATAGAGGAGGTGGGGCAACGGTTTTTTTTACCCACAAATAAAACAAGATAGCCCACCTCTTTGCCGTCTGCCAGCAGACGGAAAAGAGGGCGATGGACCGTTGGAGTGTGCTGGCATCCGCTGGCACCTCTTTGCCGTCCGCTAGCAGATGGCAAAGAATCTTTGCCATCTGCCAGCGGACGACAAAGAAATGACAGATTGCAAAGAAATTCTTTGTCGTCTCCCAATTCTTTGTCGTCTGTTGTTTGGTATCTGATGGCAAAGACCTTCTTTGCCGTCCGCAAGTAGACGGCAAAGAACTGGCAGACGGCAAAATCCCTGATTCCAGTAGTGCATCCAAGCCATATATAATCTTGTCCATGCGACTTTCGAAGGTTTCTGATGTGTTAGAAAGCACAGCGGTTTCATCGAGATCAAGCACGAGGGCAAGGCGTCGCTTATTGAGCATATCAAAGCATGCGGCTTAAAGCCCCACTGGTGCGGACCAACACCTTAAGCAAGCTAGACCTTTCACATGCTTGCTTTTCATATCAACAAGATGTTGCTCTTCCTCTCCGGCCCCCACCACAGCAGTCTACACACATCACAATAAAATGATGAGATGAATTAATAATTTGGACAATATGCATATATATCTATTCAGTTAATTCAATCAGAAGTCATGGGAACTTCACGCTATCGATCCTAAGCTACATGATTTAATGCAATATCTGTACCAAAACCTAGGAGTCACTACACTGGGAGGTTACTATACAACCTTGAATCTTGAAGAAAGTGTGAAGTGCACTACTGGTGGTGCAACTATAGGGAGACCACCTTTTACCTGATGCGTCCTGGTTAATTCTAAAATAAAAAAAATTAATGGATTGATTATCATCCAGGGCGTACATAATATTGTCCATGCGACTTTTGAAGGTTTCCGATGTGTTAGAAAACACAACGGTTTCGTCAAGATCAAGCACGAGGGCAAGGCATTACTGATTGAGCACGATCTGAAGGCATGTGGCGTAAAGCCCCGCTGGTGCGGCCAACACCTGAAGCAAGCTATACCTATCACATGCTTGCTTTGCACAGCAACAAGTATAGCTCTTCCTCTCCGGCCTCCACCAGAGCGATCTACACACAACACAATATAATGATGAGATGAATTAATTATTTGGACAATATGAAAATAAATCCAGTTAATTCAGTAACTAGTCATGGGAACTTCATGTCATCGATCCTATGCTATATCATTTAATGCAATATTTGTACCAAAATTTGGGCGTCGCTGCACTGGAAGGGTTCAATACAACATTGAATCTTGAAGCAAATGTGAAGTGCAGTACGAGTGGAGCAAATCTAGGGAGACCACTTTTCACCTGTTTCCTCCTCATTAATTATAAAAAATAATGGATTGATTATCATCCAATCCGTACATAATCTTGTCCACACGACTTTCAAAGGTTTCCACTGTGTTAGAAAACACAACGGTCCTATCGAGGTCAAGCATGAGCGCAAGGCATCACTATTGAGCATATGAAGGCATGCCTCGTAAAACGCCACTGGTGCAGACCAACACCAGAAGCAAACTATACCTTTCGCATGCTTGCTTTGAATAGAAACAAGGTGTACCTCTTCCTCTTCGACCTCCACCACAGCGGTCAACACATCACAATATAATGATGAGATGAATTAATAATTTACAGAATATGCATGTACATCAAGTTAACTCACTCATAAGTCATGGGAACTTCATGTCATTGTACCAAAACAAGAGAGTCACTACACTGGAAGGTTACAATGCAACCTTGAATCTTGAAGCAAGTGTGAAGCACACTACAGGTGGAGAAAATCTAGGGAGACCACTTTTATGTCTTGTTTCCTCGTTAATTGTAAACAAACAAATGAATGGATTGATTATCATCCAAGCCATACATAATCTTGTCCATGCGACTTTCGAAGGTTTCTGATGTGTCATAAAGCACAGCGGTTTCATCGAGATCACGCATGAGGGCACGGCGTCGCTTATTGAGCATCTAAAAGCTTGCAGCTTAAACCCCACTGGTGTGGAGCAACACCTTAAGCAACCTAGACCTTTCACATGCTTGCTCTTCATAGCAACAAGGTGTAGCTCTTCCTCTCCGGCCTCCACCACAGCGGTCTACACACATCACAATAAAATGATGAGATGAATTAATAATTTGGACAATATGCATATACATCCAGTTAATTCAGTCAGAAGTCATGGGAACTTCGTGGTATCGATCCTAAGCTACATGATTTAACGCAATAGTTGTACTAAAACCTGGTAGTCACTACACAGTGAGGTTACTATACAACCTTGAATCTTGAAGAAAGTGTGAAGTGCACTATTGGTGGAGCAAATATAGGGAGACCACATTTTACCTGTTGCGTCTTGGTTAATTCTAAAATAAAAAAATTAATTTATTGATTATCATCCAGGCCATACATAATCTTGTCCATGCGACTTTCGAAGGTTTCCGATGTGTTAGAAAACACAACGGTTTGATCAAGATCAAGCACGAGGGCAAGGCATCACTGATTGAGCATCTGAAGGCATGTGGTGTAAAGCCCCGCTGGTGCGGCCAACACCTAAAGCAAGCTATACCTATCACATGCTTGCTTTGCATAGCAACAAGGTATAGCTCTTCCTCTCCAGCCTCCACCACAGCGATCTACACACAGCACAATATAATGATTAGATGAATAATTATTTGGAAAATATGAAAATACATCCAGTTAATTTAGTAACTAGTCATGGGAACTTCATGTCATCGATCCTATGCTATATCATTTAATGCAATATTTGTACCAAAATTTGGGAGTCACTGCACTGGAAGGTTTCAATACAACATTGAATCTTGAAGCAAGTGTGAAGTGCGGTACTAGTGGAGCAAATCTAGGGAGACCACATTTTACCTGTTTCCTCCTCTTTAATTATAAAAAATAATGGATTTATTATCATCCAAGCCATACATAATCTTGTCCACGCGACTTTCGAAGGTTTCCAATGTGTGAGAAAACACAACGGTCTTATCAAGTTCAAGCATGAGGGCAAGGCATCGCTTATTGAGCATATGAAGGCATGCCGCGTAAATCCTATGCTACATGATTTAAATCAATATTTGCACCAAAACATGAGAGTCACTACACTGGAAGATTACAATGCAACCTTGAATCTTGAAGCAAGTGTGAAGCACACTACAGGTGGAGAAAATCTAGGAAGACCACTTTTAGTGTCTTGTTTCCTCATTAATTGTAAAATAAATAAAAATTAATGAATTGATTTTCATCCAAGCCATGCATAATCTTGTCCATGCGACTTTCGAAGGTTTCTGATGTGTTAGAAAGGATAGCAGTTTCACCGAGATCAAGCACGAGGGCAGGGCGTAGCTTATTGAGCATCTAAAAGCATGCTGCTTAAAGTCCCACTGGTGCAGACCAACACCTTAGGCAAGCTAGACCTTTCACATGCTTGCTTTTCATAGGAACAAGGTGTAGCTCTTCCTCTCCGGCCTCCACCACAGTTGTCTACACACATCACAACAAAATGATGAGATGAATTAATAATTTGGACAATATGCATATACATGAAGTTAATTCAGTCAGAAGTCATGGGATCTTCGTGCTATCGATCCTAAGCTACATGATTTAATGCAATATTTGTACCAATACCTGGGAGTCACTATACTGGGAGGTTACTATACAACCTTGAATCTTGAAGAAAGTGTGAAGTGCCCTACTGGTGGAGCAAATCTAGGAAGACCACCTTTTACCTGTTGTGTCCTGGTTAATTCTAAAATAAAAAAAATTAAAGGATTGATTATCATCCAGGCCGTACATAATCTTGTCCATGCGACTTTCGAAGGTTTCCGATGTGTTAGAAAACACAAAGGTTTCATCAAGATCAAGCACGAGGGCAGGCATCACTGATTGAGCATCTGAAGGTATGTCGCGTAAAGCCCCGCTGGTGCGGCCAACACCTGAAGCAATCTATACCTATCACACATGCTTGCTTTGTATAGCAACAAGGTATAGCTCTTCCTCTCCGGCCTCCACCACAGTGATCAACAGACAGCACAATAAATTGATGAGATGAATTAATTATTTAGACAATATGAAAATACATCCAGTTATTTCAGTTAGTAGTCATGGGAACTTCATTTCATCGATCCTGTGCTATATTATTTAGTGCAATATTTGTAACAAAATTTGGGAGCCATTGCACTGGATGGTTTCAATACAGGATTGAATCTTGAAGCAAGTGTGAAGTGCAGTACTAGTGGAGCAAATCTAGGGAGACCACTTTTTACTTGTTTCCTCCTCGTTAATTATAAAATAAAAAATTAATGGCTTGATTATCATCCAAGCCGTACATAATCTTGTCCATGAGACTTCCGAAGGTTTTCAATGCGTTAGAAAACAGAACGGTCTCATCAAGGTCAAGAATGAGGGCGAGCCATCACTTATTAAGCATCTGTAGGCATGCCATGTAAAGCACCGCTGGTGCGGACCAACAGCAAAAGCAAGCTAGACCTTCTGCATGCTTTCTTTGCATGGCAATGGCGTGTAGCTCTCCCTTTCCGACCTCGACCACAGCGGTCAAAACAGCACAATATAATGATGAGATCAATTAATAATTTGCAGAATATGAATGTACATCAAGTTAATTCACTCAGAAGTCATGGGAAGTTCGTCTCATTGATCCTATGCTACATGATTTAAATCAATATTTGTACCAAAACATGACAGTCACTACACTGGAAGGTTAAAATGCAACCTTGAATCTCGAAACAAGTGTGAAGTGCACTACAGTTGGAGAAAATCTAGGGAGACCACTTTTATTTCATGTTTCCTCGTTAATTGTAAAATAAAAAATTAATGGATTGATTATCATCCAAGCCATACATAATGTTGTCCATGCAACTTTCGAAGGTTTCTGATGTGTTAGAAAGCACAGCGGTTTCATCGAGATCATGCACGAGGGCAAGGCGTCGCTTATTGAGCATCTAAAAGCATGCGGCTCAAAGCCCCAATGGTGCGGACCAATGCCTTAAGCAAGCTAGACCTTTCATATGCTTTCTGTTCATAGCAACAAGGTGTGGCTCTTCCTCTCCGGCCTCCACCACAGCGGTCTACACACATCACAATAAAATGATAAGATGAATTAATAATTTGGACAATATGCATATACATCCAGTTCATTCAATCAGAAGTCATGGGAACTTCGTGCTATCAATCCTAAGCTACATTATTTAATGGAATATTTGTACCAAAACCTGGGAGTCACTACACAGGGAGGTTACTATACAACCTTGAATCTTGAAGAAAGTATGAAGTGCAGTACTTGTGGAGCAAATCTAGGGAAACTACTTTTTACCTGCTACTTCTTGGTTAATTCTAAAATTTAAAAAATTAATGGATTGATTATCATCCAAACGGTACATAATCTTGTCCATGCGACTTTCAAAGGATTCCTGCGTGTTTGAAAACACAACGGTTTAAACAAGATCGAGCACGAGGGCAAGGCATCACTGATTGAGCATCTGAAGGCATGCGGCTTAAAGCCTTTCTAGTGCGGCCAACACCTGAAGCAAGCTATACCTATCACATGCTTGTTTTGCATAGCAACAAGGTGTAGCTCTTCCTCTCCGGCCTCCACCATAGCGATCTACACACTGCACAATGTAATGATAAGATGTATTAATTATTCGGACAATATGAAAATACATCCGGTTAATTCAGTAACTAGTCATGGGAACTTCATGTCACGGCACTTGAAGGTTTCAATACAACATTGAGTCTTGAAGCAAGTGTGAAGTGCAGTACTAGTGGAGCAAATCTAGGGAGACCACTTTTTACCTGTTTCCTCCTCATTAATTACAAAATAAAAAATTCATGGATTAATTATCATCCAAGCCATACATAATCTTGTCCACGTGACTTTCGAAGGTTTCCAATGTGTTAGAAAACACAACGGTCTTATCGAGGTCAAGCACGAGGGCAAGGCATCGCTTATTGAGCATATGAAGGCGTACCGCGTAAAGCGCCACTGGTGCGGACCAACACCAGAAGCAAACTAGACCCTTCGCATGCTTGCTTTGCATAGAAACAAGGTGTACCTCTTCATCTCCGACCTCCACCACAGCGGTCAACACAGCACAATATAATGATGAGATGAATTAATAATTTACAGAATATGCATGTACATCAAGTTAATTCACTCAGAAGTCATGGGAACTTCGTGTCATTGATCCTATGCTACATGATTTAAATCAATATTTGTACCAAAACAAGAGAGTCACTACACTGGAAGGTTACAATGCAACCTTGAATCTTGAAGCAAGTGTGAAGTGCAGTACAGGTGGAGAAAATCTAGGGAGACCACTTTGTACGTCTTGTTTCCTCATTAATTGTAAAATAAAAGATTAATGGATTGATTATCATCCAAGCCATACATAATCTTGTCCATGCGACTTTAGAAGGTTTCTAATGTGTTAGAAAGCACAGCGGTTTCATCAAGATCAAGCACGAGGGCAAGGCATTGTTTATTGAGCATCTAAAAGCATGCGGCGTAAAGCCCCACTGGTGCGGACCAACACCTGAAGCAAGCTAGCCCCTTCACATGTTTGCTTTTCATAGCAACAAGGTGTGGCTCTTCCTCTCCGGCTTCCACCACATCGGTCTACACACAGCACAATAAAATGATGAGATGAATTAATAATTTAGACAATATGCATATATATCAGATTAATTCTGTCAGAAGTCATGGGAACTTCGTGTGATCGATCCTATGCTTCAAGATTTAGTGCAGTATTTGTACCAAAGCTTGGGAGTCACTGCACTGGAAGGTTACTATAGAACCTTGAATCTTGAAGAAAGTGTCACATCCACTACTGGTGGAGCAAATCTAAGGAGACCACTCTTTACCTGCTGCGTCCTTGGTAATTATAAAATAAAAAATTAATGGATTGATTATCATTGAGGCCATACATAATCTTGTCCTTGCGACTTTCAAAGGTTTCCGATGAGTAAGAAAACACAACGGTTTCATCGAGATCAAGCACAAGGGCATTGCCTATTGCGCATTTGAAGGCATGCGGCATAAAGCCCCGCTGGTGCGGACCAACTCCTGAAGCAAGCTAGAACATTAACGTGCTCGCTTTGCATAGCAACATTGTGTAGCTCTTATTCGCCAGCCTCCACCAGATCGGTCTACACACGGCATAATAAAATTGTGAGATGAATTTAGAATTTAGACAATATGCATATACATCCAGTTAATTCTGTTAGAAGTCATGGGAACTTCGTGTTATCGAATGTATGGTGCATGATTCAATGTAATATATATATACCTAAACTTGGTAGTCACTGCACTGGAAGGTTACAATACAACCTTCAATCATGAAGCAAGTGTGAAGTGCACTACTGGTGGAGCAAATCTAGAGAGACCACTTTTTACCTGCTGCCTCCTCATTAATTCTAAAACAAAAAAATAGTGGATCGATTATCATCCAAGCCATACATAATCTTGTCCATGCGACATTCGAAGGTTTCCGATGTGTTAGAATACAGAACGGTTTCATCGAGATCAAGCACGAGGGCAAGTCATCTCTTATTGAGCATCTGAAGGCATGCGGTGTAAAGCCATGTTGGTGCAGACCAACACCAGAAGCAAGCTAGACCTTTCACATGCTTGCTTTGCATAGAAACAAGGTGTAGTTCTTCCTGTCCCGCCTCCACCATAGGGGTCCACACACGGCACAATAAACTGAAGAGATGAATTAATAATTTAGACAATATAGATATACATCCAGTAAATTCAGTCGGAAGTCAAAGGAACGTCATGTCATCGATCCTAGGGTACATGGTTTAATGCAATATATGTATCAAAACTCGGGAGTCACTGCACTGGAAGATATACATCTTGAAGCAAGTGTGAAGTGCACTACTACTGGAGAAAATCTAGGGAGACCACTTTTTACCTGATGCATCCTAGTTAATTCTAAAATAAAAAATGAATGGAATTGATATGATGTTGGATCGGTTATCCAGTACAATGAGACCTCGACGCCCCGCTAAAATCTAGAAATTCAGGATGTATATCCTAAACCTAAAAATATGCAAGCAGTGGGAGATAAAAAAAAAACATAAATCGTAGCCATAGATGGCTAGACGAGATGCTACATGTATACCATGCCCTTCTTCCAGCAGGAGTCGTGGAGCCTACGCAGGAGGGACTTGGGATGGAGATTAGCTGATTTGGCCTGGATCTTGCAGCACGAGGAGTAGGCGCTGATGACCTGCAGGAAGGCCAGCAGGCGGCCAGCGAAGGGCACCTCTCGCCGGCAACCGGTGGCTGATCCGGATCTTGTTCCTTGGGAACACGGCCGGCTGGTGGAGATCCATGCAAGATGACGATGCGCTTTCAGTTCCTGGTGGGAGGAGCACGTCGACGTCGCCCAGGAACACGTCGGTGTCGAACAAGGGCATGCTCCTCCTGGTCCCAACGCCGGCGGCGGCCATCATGGTGGTCGGATTGCTGGTTGTGGCAGGAGGCGGCGGGTTGGTAGGTGGGAGCCTCGGTCCCAGCGCCGGCGGCGGCGATGGGTGTAAACTGCAGCGAGAGAGATGTCGCCAGGTTGGCCGGCTCTGGCTGGAAATGGAAGCTATTTACATGGCTAAGGCAGGAAAATGGAAAGTATTACATGAGGGGGCTGGCCCGATGTGGGCCCGAACTGCCAGGATTGGTTGAACGTTATTCAAATTTCTGATTTTTCTATAAAGCCTGCTCTGGCTACATTTCCCCCGAGGCTCTTGTCGGGAAGAAAATATCTATTTCAGTTCTACGCAAAAACTCTGCTCCATTTTATTTTATTCTTTGATAAAGTACGATACACTCATATCAACAAAACACTCCCTCCTTCCCATAATGTAAAAACATTTCTGACACTAGTATTGTGTCAAAAAAAAAACACTCTCATGTTATGGGACAGAGGGAGTACCAATCACATGTCTTTCGAAACAAGACGATATAAGTGCTAGTCATGAACTCACGATCGAGAATGTATACAGTCCAGAAAGCCCGCAAAAGAAGTTCTTAAGGGAAAAAAGCAATGACGATCCATGACAAGCAACTAAATCCCAACCATCCCTTGAAAACACATGGACCGCGAGAATGATTCTTCACAAGCAACGCCTCTAGAAAAGGAATGACTTCCAATCATTGATGTTGCCGAATCCAACCATTTAAGGCCAGGCCATGAGTTTTCACCTGAGATGAAGTCTGAGCAAGCTCCAAACCAGTGTTAAAACTTCCAACAAAATTTCAGTGAAGTCCCTAATATTTCAGTGGGGTCCAAAATAT
This sequence comes from Triticum aestivum, assembly GCF_018294505.1. Taxonomy (NCBI): domain Eukaryota; kingdom Viridiplantae; phylum Streptophyta; class Magnoliopsida; order Poales; family Poaceae; genus Triticum; species Triticum aestivum. Next base: position 54,733,937 of record NC_057812.1, on the reverse strand, counting down.
TTGTAACCTCGAAATTTTAAGGCAGATTCAATCTGATTTCAAATAAAACTTAAATTATGTTAGAATTCATTAAAATTAAGTGAAATTTGAAATGTCAAAATCCAAAATAATTTTCCTAAGGGAGCAGTGCGAAAACACCACCGTTGTCTTGAATATATTTTAGTCCTTGGTTCCAGCCAACGTGGTGCAGATCAAAGACTGCATATGGTTTTGTCCATAGATCTGGTTATCGTGTTTCGGACTAAGAACAACATAAGTTTTCATACGAGCATGTATTTTGATCTGGGCTATAGCAGTTTGAATAAAGGACTGGATATTTATAATAGTCATATTAGTCGTTCCTCGCATATATGTTCTGGTCATTCTCCTCTTAGGTACGTTCTTCCAAAACAGATACAAGACAAGATGGGTAAAGCAAGTCACTTTAACAATTATGCATGGGAAACACATGAAATATTTGAAACACAAATTACAGTCTGTGCAAGGGTTCTTTTACACGAATTCCATTACACAAGACACAAAATAACTACAACCCAAGCTATGCTCAACACATGGGTTCTCCCACATGAATTCTATGACATGAGGCATAAAATTCTAAATCCTTTAAATCTTATGTAATGCTCGGTGGTTCTCTTATATGAATTCCAGGACATGAGCCATAAATATTGAAATCACAAGTTATGCTCTACACTTGAGTTCTTTTGTATATATTCCATCACATGGTCCATAAAAGATTTAAAATACAAAGTATGCTTTGCGCATGGATTCTCTTATATGAATTCCTCACATGAGCACAAAATGTTACAACCACAAATGACAATTTGTGCATGTGTCCTGTTATATGTACTAGAAGAAGGCTATGACGAAAAACACGAATCGGCAGCTCGATGTACAGGATTTGAACAGAATTTTTTGTTCTAATCTGAACCCTGCTCCCATGTCTCCACCTTCATGCAGTGGGCTTGACTGGATCTTATGGTTTTCTCGCCGGAGATTCCCGACGCCACCAGCTACTACCCTGTTCCTCTTCCTCTCCTCTTCCTCTCCTCTGGCACAACAAGGCACCTCTTCCTCTCCTCTGAATGTAACCGAAGGCCATCCCACCTAACATCCATGGCGCTAATTTCCATTTCACAATTACGGTTTGAGTTGTTAATACACACAACAAAATCTATCAGGCCCATGAGTGTAAGAGTGTTGAATTGGGTTCGGCCCAATTACAAGACGAGAGCGGCCGAGAGGAATACAAGAAGACACATTCCTCTTTGTATCCACATTTCACGGTACCTCGCCTGCATCCAGAAGTGCGGCTACAGCAACCTCGACCTGGTCAAGGTACAAACCCAACCCCTCGTGACGGGTCTTGACCCAATCTTGGTAAGTCCTCAACACTCTCGCTCTCCCTATCTCTTTCGCTGGCTCCCACGCAGTGTTGTGTTGTTTACTAAATTCTCCAGTTATTTTAAGTTTTCACTTAGGCTCTGTGTAGTGATTATCTCAACTTATGCAATAACAACTATACCGTCGTGATGCGTAATTACAGATTGTTTTAGTGCTATAATTTGTTCTCGCTTCTATGTTTTATACTATTCCATGTATATCAGAGTATCTTTGACGTACATTCCTTGATTTTTAGAGTTAGGGGACAAAATATGTATCCTTAATTAGCTCCGCCTACATTTTTTGTTTGCCGTTTTTACCCAAATAAACCACACCGTTACCATGTTTTACACTAATGTCATATTTAATAGTTGGCATAACTTTCGAAGTTCAGTTCAGTTAAAAAGATCATCCCATGTGACCGGAAAGTGTTTATGTTCAGATTATAAATCATATGCAATTTAATGGTTTAAATTGGATAGGGTGGTTGGCAATAGATAAATGATATTAGATTTGCATTCGGATTATTTCCTTTTTCGGTTATACGTCTTAGTTACTAAATTTAACTACAGGTTTGTTTTTCTAACTTGTTTGCATTGGCTTTAGAACAGGATTTTGCGTGGCTTACAAAAGAAAAGAGTCAGATGATTTGGTTGGGGTGTGGGACTGCACTACGGATCTGATCCGGATTGTTTTAGCTCGGATTTTGTCGTCTTTTCTACCTCTTATTTTAATTTGGGTGGCGTGTTAGGCGTGTCTTCCTTGGATTCTAGCTATCTCCTTTTCTTTCTGTTCTTCTCCTTTCATTTTTCTTTTCTTTGTCTTGGCCTTAGCACTGAAATTCATACCTACTGTTTTGCAGGTAATCTTGGTGTCAAGGTAAAAGGCAAAGCCTGAAGGTAGACGATCGTCATTAGCTTGGTAGTCAATTATACAATATGTAGCAAACACTGTTGTCTTCGACTTAATGTTTGACTTATTCTTATTCAATCTCACCTTTTCATTTGCCTGACATCAGAACTGGAAACATCAAAATTGGTGCCCCGGACATCTCCGCCCTTGGTGGTGCTCCTAGATGTGCTATACATCACCTCCTCGCCTCCTTGGCCGCTTTGGTGCCCGTGGCATTTGTGCAAGGCGCAACTCCGATGCGGCGGCGTGGATGTGCGGTGTAGGAAGTGGTTCCTCGCCGGCTGGACGGCGTTCAGGCGCAACCCCGGTGCCCAGTGAGTACTGCCTCGACTACAACCTCCCTCGGTGAGCTCCATGTTCCTCCTGCTCCTCTGCTTCGGCTACTATATGGGATATGGCCAGGGCTATGATGATTAGTTATGGCTGATATAGGCATGCTCTCCAGCAATCTGGGCACTTTTGGGTATTAATTTGGATCCCCCCTCGTTTCTTTGAGGCGTTTTGATCACATTCTTATTTTAGTGGCTCTGTCCTTGGTTGGTCATTTCTGATGAGTGCTAACCAGGGCAGTTTCACCCTCGTAAGAACATATTGATCTGGTGATCCAGAAACAATAACCATGGGAGAATCCTGACCGCCTTAGAGCTCAAACGAATATGGCCATTCGTTGCGTTGGCTTGATGCGTTTCTAGCCATTGGATCGCGCGTGTGGAAGGCCTCGGCCGTAGGATAGAGCCCCTGCTCCTGTAGCAATGAATAGTTAATCCCATGGGGAAATATGTCGTGCCACCACCTGTAATTCATGTGCCCCACCGGTCGGAAGCCATTCTTGCTAGGGTGATGATGATTAACCGTGGCTGAAATAAGTGTGTCTTTGAGCAGTCCAGGCACCTGTGGGTATCAATTTGGATCCTCCCTATTGTCTCTAGAATCCTTTTTGATTCTGTGATACTTATTGTTCGGTCCTTGGATGGTCATTCTTGTTGAGTGATAACTAGGGCAACTTCATTGTATAAACAGATTGATCTGGTGATAAGAGATGACAGGGGTAGGTTATATGATCGAGGAAAGGCAAATCTGAGCCCACTATGCATTGCGCCCCAAACCCTTTTTATTTGTATTTAAAGGTGTTGCTTACTTATACTCCAGTGTTTATAGCCGTCTTATGTAAAGATTTCTTCTCTCTCATATCTTTATTGCATATAAATTGTTGTAGATCTTTTATTGGTTGTTGTTGGTCCTTGATTTAATCTGGTTAAGTGTAAGTTACACTTTGTTATACTAGAAAGACTCGCTCTCAGCAAGTCAACGGTTGAATGGCTTGTTTTAATTCGGTGTGATACTATTACCTCTATTTTTCCTCAATTTACCAGTTGCAGCTATTTTTTCTTACTTGCTACAAATAATAATGCTGCATGATTTTTTTTGAGTGTTTTTATGGAGACAATGTTGTATTGTTCATGTAAAGGGTGACTGAGGTGGCTTGTCCCATGTTGTTGTCTGTATCCATAGACAATTTTTTTGACTTCCGTGATTAAGTTGTTGAGTTAATCCGAGCCATTGAGTGGCCATTTCCTTTTGTTTTCTTTATTTTGTTCTTAAGCTTCCCCAATTCTGTCTGCGACCCCTGCATTTTCTGGATCACGCACCAGACTAAATGTAGTGAACTTTGAAGGATGTGTGTTTTGTTTTCTTTGTAACTTATTTCCTTGCTAAGTAAGCGTTTGGAGTTATTTTGTTTTCTTGCTACCTTGTGGACGACGGGCGGGCAGGCGGATCTGTGGACCACATCACCACAACCATATTGATGGTCTAATCTCGGGGTGAAAATACTCTCCTTGTGTCTCATTTATGTTAGTTGAATAGTTACTTGATTTGATGTTGGTAAGTTGGGCAGTATACTGCATGCTATTTCTAATTTTTGTTAGTCCCATTCGGCAACTACAACTTGCACGATAAGGAGAATCGGATAATTCTAATTTCTAATTTTTGTGGGTGGTATGGCAGCAGAGGGCTGCCGGCGGCTGGAGCTCCTCCTCTTCTCCACGACCAAAAGCACCACCTGCCGTAGCCCCCTCTCTTCTCCTCTCCGGTCGCCGTGGAGGAACGCCGCGTCCAGCCTCCCTCCCTCCTCGACAGAGACCGAAACCTTAGCTGGCCCCGCCCTTCCACCCATGGCAATGGTGAGGGCGCAGCAGGTCAGATCTCTCCTCCTCCTCTTCCTCTTATCCATCTGATGGTGTTCCTCTCCGCATCTAATGCCAGGGTACATGTGTGTGGTCGTGTGCAGGTGCGGCTGTTGTTTCAAGGAGAGGACGGCTGCTCCGAACCTCAAGGAGGTCCTCTCCCTCTTCTCTTCGGTTGTGTGCAGATTCATTTTTCCAATCCCTTTTCAACCAATACGATTGGAACCTCAGCAGATAGATTCAGCAATGTAAAATAGAGACATGCTTACTGAACCTGAAGACTATTGTGTGTGATTTTCATAATATAGCAAGCTTTTTTTTATAATTGTAAGAACAATCTTAGTATTACCAGCCATACTTGTGGAGTTAAAATGGCCATACTTTTGAAGAAAACTATGGTGTGTGTGTGTGTGTGTGTGTGTGTGTGTGTGTGTGTGTGTGTGTGTAAGCATCACGTTTTGGTCAAGTTTCGGATGACTGAAACTGAACCAAATTGCTTGTGTATGTATCCATTTTATGTATGTACACATTACAATTTTTTCAAACTGGACAAAATAACTTCATCTGAACTCTTCTACCATCAAATATATTGAACTTGAATACATTGACACTCTTGTTCTAATGTCATTTTAATTGAGATCATTTTTTCACTCATGTTCTTGGGAACAAAATCTTTGTTTGCTTCTTATTGGTGACGCGCTAAGCTAACTTGGACCTTTTCACCTTGGTCTGTGCAGGATTGGAGCCATTGAAGCATTTGAATGGAGCATATGTATGCATGCTGCACTTCATCTCAATAAATGTTTTATTCGATGATGTAGAGTTATAGTTGTCAATATTTATCAAAAAGTTAGGTCAGTCAGTTTAATTACTGCATCTGGCCTCAAGCTTTCTAATGAAGTCAGTGGCAAGTAACAATTTTTTCCTGTTTGAAGTTTCTGTACTAACACATGCTTCTCGATCTTTTTATACGTATTTGCTGATATGTTCTTCCTGAACGTTAGGTATATATTCATATTGCGGACCACCCTGGGTAAAATCGAAGTTAGTAGCACTTACATATTGTAAATAAGGTTACTTTATACTTCTTGATTTCACCTCATATTGTAGTGCGGTATACCTTTATGTCGAGTGGCTATTTTTTGTGCCTTTAGTGATCTTTTCATGACGATATTGAGCAATGCTATGTCTCGCTACTATCACAATTGAATATTTCTTCTACATTATTGTTATCCTATATGAATCCATAAGCTAAACTTGGATTCCTACTAAACTTAGCATTACCTGCTTGAGAAAAACATTGGGACCGGCACCCTCGCGCCAAGGCCCGATACCGATCTAGCGGTCACTGAGCTTGGGAGTTCAACCGCCAGCCGGTTGGAAAGCGCTTTTGTGGAAGACCGTATTCTCGTCGTGGACCAAACTCATAGGCCTAAAATCCTTTAAGTCCATCTTTGACAGTAGGGTGATGATTGGTTTGTTGATAGTCGGTAAATCTCGCATATCTCAAGTGGATAGGATTACTCGCTAAGATGCTGGCTTCAGACTACGTGATGTACTAATTTGTAAGGCCTTTATGAATCACTAGTAGAGTGTCCCGCTCAATGCGCGGGCTAGAATTTTAGAAAGTTTACTAATGACATTATATTATTTACTTTGTGTGAATAAAATACGACATTTTTTTAGGTTTCCATTTTTAATATAAATTTATATTATATGAGTGAGTACTGTTGTCAAAGAAATTTCATATATCAAGTTTCATATACCCTTTCCATTTTTTAATTGTTGGTTCCAACAAAGGAAAAGAATAAGATCAGCAAGTTTCCAACGAAGAAATATGAAATTTCGTGGTTCGTTGCTAGAGAACTATTTCATTCTCCCATGGCTATATGAAATTATGTTTATGATATGATTACAGTAAAGTAATACTAATAAGTAGCATATTTTCGTAATTGAAAAGATTAAACCTATCCAAAAGAATTCAATTAATTTGAACATAAAATTTTGAACAATGAAGTACTTCAATCAATATTTAAGTGTCTAATATCCTTTCATTTTAAAATTTAAAATTTACAGCTTCAGGTAATTGTAACATCGGCTGAATTGATGTATATGCATCTATGCAGGTTACAGGCAAATATTGTAATGTCGGAGTATGGTTTGATCGGTGGCCATTTAATTTACAAATTATATAAATAGAACGGATATACCATTTATTTTCTGAAATACTACCTCCGTTCCAAAATATAAATCTTTTTAGAGATTTCAATGCAGACTACGTACGAAGCAAAATGAGTAAATCTATACTCTAAAATATGTCTATATACGTCCATATGTAGTTCTTATTAAAATCTCTAAAAAGACTTATATTCGAAAACAGAGGAAGTATATAATAACATACATGTATGTCCATTTAATTTTTGATATATAGGATGTAAATACATATATGATTGAGACAGTAGAGTAGAAGCGTGGTCAAGGCCATTTATCTTTGGAAAAATATTATAAGTAATTTCCAGAATTATAGAGGTCATTACAATAATGAATGTCATCCAAATGTAATGCGGTAGAAAAAATTAAATTACACATAGTTTCTGTTTACATTTCAGCGTATCTTTCCCTCCTATCTTTTTATTATATTCGTCAACATAGTTCACTCGCTCTTTCAATTAGCGATCCACTGCTGATCTCTAATCAAAACATTTCTGCTTAATCAGTGCCGGCCAAATCCATCACTATAGCATTGATTCATCAGCACATGGAGACGATACAGTTGTATGCTTATGTGATAACATGCATTATTTTCAACCCTGGCGTTAATTGATCTTCTTTTCAATAAAAACTTCAGGCTATCTTCGTATAGATTGTATAATTTTGATAAACCTTATGTATAACATGGCCAGTATTTTGATATGCTTTTACTGTGATGCAGGTTGCCATATACCTTTAATGCAAAGAGACAAAGAAGTTAATGTAATATGGAAAATGTAGGAGAGGAAGGTCGTTTGTAATAGTTCACACATCCTAATTCAAACTTCCACACACAAATACCTATCCAACAAATAGAAACTTCGGGCAGAATTAAAACCTAAAATCAGTTTTATTATAGACCAACAGCTGTAGAGAAGAACCACACATAAAGATCGCTCCAGCACAAAGAAAAAACGAAGAAAATACACTGCCATCTTGTATGCATAGCATAGGGCTTGGGTAGGTACATAGGAAGCCATATGCAGCTCTCCTTGCTGCTTAACGGAAATTTCTTTAACATCCTAGCACTCTGCGCTCATGACCTCCCAGTCCAAGCAGAGAAAGAAGTTCGTTCCATTATTTCTCTATCTCCAAACTTTTCTAATTATGTTTTTCAATGATTTCCATGGATAAGTTTGCAGACCTAATCAAGGTTAAGATCAAGCTATGATTCTGCTGCAACGCGTCACCGGATACCAGAGAGGGTCGGTGGAGCTGAAGAGGAGATCTTCCGTGCACACAATACATCTATAAAAAGGTGTATCAGATAATTGCATCCAACATACGGTAGACCTCGTATTATGTAACTGCTCGGGTCTACAGAGTGTAATACATAAGAATAAAGATTAATCAAAATATATAACAGTATATAGACCATATGCGATACAATATGTATAGCCTGTTATGCACTTACCGGTGCCTAGCTCAATCACCTGGAGGTCTTGTGTATGTGGTCCTCCTGGGCAACATCACCGACATATATGTAGGATAGTATATGTGTCCTGACTCGTGAATTTCCGTTTATCTGATTTTGACCTGCACGAAAGATTGGATACCAGCAGTGTAATCTTCTTATCTAGATGTTGAGTTTAGGTGCCTGATGCCGATGTATGCTCTCATGCATCTGTATGATTCATGATTAGACAGAGGGCGAGCGTCAGGACCTGATGGTGCACTGCAAACAGTCAGGAAATCACCTGCTTCTGGCCGAACATACATCTTGCTGCATCATGCTGGCTATACTACATATCATCTTGCTCTCCACGGATCTTCATGTCGTCGCCCGGGCGATGTTGCTATCCTTTTATGGGAGGAGCCGCTGCAGCAAGCTATGCGTGGAACTGGGGATCACCATGGCAGTGCACGTTTGCAACAATTCTGGTGAGGAGTGTCTCCAGCTAGCTAGCTCTGAGAGGATCCCATGGTGATGCAGCTTTGTTGGGAAGGAGAGTTGGTGGCGGCCTGAGGATGGAGCCTCCATGGCTCGATACAGAAGTTATGGGAACCTATTTTTAGGGTAAAAAATGTTACGGGCAATTGATCAATAGAAAAGGCCTAGGGAAAATTTGTCCGATAATTCCTATCAACTCTAATCGAAGGAATCACCTGCTGCTGGCCGAACATAATGTTGCTGCATCATGCGGATCTTTATGTCCGCTAGATCGCATTGGTCGCCCGGGCGATGAGCTAGCTGTGTATGGGAGGAGCCGCTGCAGCAAGCTATGCAAGGAACTGGGGATCACCATGGCAGCGCACGTGTGCAGCAATTCTGGGGAGGAGTATCTCCAGCTAGCTACCTCTGAGAGAATCCTATGGTGGTGCAGCTTTGTAGGGAAGAAGAGGCGGTGGCGGCCTGAGGATGGAGCGAGTATCTCCAGCTAGCTACCTCTGAGAGAATCGCATGGTGGTGCAGCTTTGTAGGGAAGAAGAGGCGGTGGCGGCCTGAGGATGGAGCCTCCATGGCTCGATACAGAAGTTATGGGAAGCCTATTTTTAGGGTAAAAGAAGTGACGGGCAATTGATCGATAGAAAAGACCCAGGGAAAATTTGTCCATGGCATAGGTGGGTGATCCCATCAAGTACTTTTTAATATAAATAGATTCCATGATATGAGACGTAAACTAGTTAAAATATAAACTGTGCTCTGTGCATGGATTCTTTTATATTAATACCATGATAGAGACTTAGAATACTTAGAATAAAAATATGCTCGGTGCATGTTTTTTTACATGAATACCATGACATGAGCATGTAACACTGAAAATATAAGTCGTGCTCCAGGCATGGGTTTCTTTGTGAAATAACATAACATGACTCACTAATTGCACAAAATATATATCCATCAAAGTATGGGTTAACAATAATATAAAACCATGTCATAAAGCTTCACTTGGT